>NC_053155.1:129122222-129294238 GCF_016835505.1 Polypterus senegalus
CACCACACACGGCTGCCCCTTTCGTTCTCGGTGGGCGGCTGGCAATGCTGCAAGCGGTGACCCGGTTGTGGCTGAATGGAGGCCATTGAGGGTGAACGGGGTGGCGGGGGTGGAAGCATTGTAGTGTGCCTTGGGTGGCTGACTATTGAATGGGGGTGGTGGTGGGCAATCCACTACCCACCTTTGGCCGCACTGTATTCGTTCTCGGTGGGCGGACACTGCAGGCAGCATACTGTAGTGGGAGGTGAATGTGTGGTGGGCAGGTGGTGAACTGCCCCAGTTATCCCAATTCATTCTCAATAGCAAGCCTGCTTGTACTGTTGAGCACATAGCAGGAAGTTGTCTCTTGTCAGTACATCAGACGTGTTGATGACCGCTGCCTTCCTGCTGTGATAGCGTGTACAGTGCTGTGCAGAAGAGCTCATCTTAACCTTTTGTCTTCACCCTTCAAGGATGTCTCTGAAACATAAATCTGATGCAAGTGCTGGTGATAACAGTAAAGAGAAACGCCATCACCATGGGAAATAAAGTCGAAATGATAAAGGTCATAGAGTGGTGAAACTCCATTCATTGGTAGAGCACTTGGTTACAGTCGGTCAACAATAGCATTTATTAAAATGTACCTGTTCCAACTTACATACAAATTCAACTTAAGTACAAACCTACAGCCCCTATCTCGTACGTAACCCAGGGACTGTGTGTGTATGTATATGTGTATGTCATTTTAAAAGATATCATATTGTGCTGGCTTTCTTACTTTTCATTAAAATTTGATATAGAAAAATGCATAGGTTGACATGAAATGTTGGTAGGAATGTTTTACAAACTGAAATAGAAAAACTAGAAATGTATTTGAGAAGAACTAATTTTTGAGTTTTTGTTTAGTAGTATATTAAAAATAGATTGAGTTATATATCAGATTTTTCCTTTCCCAATATATCAAACATCATTTCCTCTTACAAGTTTTTCATCAGACCCTCGATAATGATTTGTTTCAGTCAAAAGTTTTGAAAGCTTCCTAGATGTTAATGACAACTTGCTGCCATCTAAAGTATAATTTATAACCTATTTCCTTCCCAATACATCTCTCTCCCTTCATATATTCCCATTAAGTCAAAGGTCATGAAATACTCTTTTTAAAGAAAATGGTGTGCAGGCAAACCACAACACAATGATCCCTTATTTTGAATAAGCACATTTAAGTCTGTATAACATCACTTAACATGATCATTCTGAAATAAGAATATTCAAAAACACTTTTGAAATGGACTGCTACAAAATGTTCATAATCCATTACCATAGTTGAATAGGCTTACAAATATTTACTTTGCTAATGTATATCTTTTTGCACTGTGGCAGGTGTAAATATACAGCATAGTAGAGAAGATGGGATTCTTGCTTTATACAATTGCCTTGCCGATTTAAAAAGTACTTGGTTGAATTTTTAGGAGACAAAGATGCCTACCAGATAAATACAACATTACAAATGAGTATTGCGTCGATTAATTAGGTTAAGAAATTTCAAACATCCGCACACTTGTCACTTTAGTTTTTAAATGTATTGCTAATTATTACACTTCATCTTGCTTAGCTGCAAGTGTAGGTGAATACAATAAATTGAGTACTGAAAAATATGTCATGCAGTAGACCATTCAGCTTGGTTACCAGGTAAAATTAAACAATTAAAATGTTAAATCATTCATATTATACTAAATGTAAACAGAATATTGTAATTGTCCTCAATATTAACACTTGAAATTCCAATGGTAAAATTTCTAAAAGCAGTATATGCTACAGCACCCAAAGGTGCCATTTAGGTAAACCTAACCATACAAGCAGCAGTATCAATAGGCGAAATTGTGTTATTCAGCAAATTGCTTTGTTTTCATGGACTTCCCTCCTCTTTTTCACCACCATAGTTTATAAGGTTAGTCTCCAGTGATGCATCAGATTGGTAACTCAACAAAACTGACCAAATTTTGTCTTTTTCAAAGATCTTTGGTGCTATGTTGCAGAAACATTTTTGAACGTTTAAGTCTCATTTTTGCAGTGCCAATATGAACAGTGTATAATATAATATATATATATATATATATATATATATATATATATATATATATATATATATATATATATATATATATATATATATATATATATATATATATATATATATATATATATATATATATATATATATTTTATTTACTTGGTAGGATCTTTTTTTTTTTTTTCCCCCATACAATTAAGTAGGAATCTTAGACCTAGTGCTTGCTTACTACACATAGTCAATGAACTCTAATGTAATGTTGTTCTCTAAGTGATTTATTTTTTTTTAAAGTTCATGAGGAGTATTACTCTTGTAAAACAGTTTTTTATAATGGTGCTTTCCAAAAGCTGGTAGTGTAGTCTTGGATTTTCTATGACATAACCGGTCACCCCAGTACCGTGCAAATAAAACTCTAGCGGCTCAAATTCATGCATATATGGGACAACTATACCAACTTCCCTTCCCATCATTCTAGAAGTCCTAGTTTCCAGGTATGTGAGGGGTGTAGCTGTTATGTTGCACAGGTCTATTACATTTGTTCAACTGCCTTAACTAAAACAGAGTAACGTATTGTAGATAAACCATGCAGGACTTCATTATTAGAGTAATAAAACATTGAACATTAAGGATCAAAGGAACTTGTGTTTATTACATGTTCTTATTTTACATGACTGAGGTATTGACAACTGCCCAGTTTAAATTTTGATACTTTAGTGAGAATTTTCCAATGTTCACTGGTGTGTGGTAGTGGTTGGTTGGGTGGGTGTGTGTGTTTATTATACTTTAGCACTTGTTGATGAGACAGCCAATTGCCAAATAGACTTTGATCTCTTGGCAAGATTGATCCAGATTCTTGTAAAGTTGTTTACTTATACTTTATGCTGATCTTTGGTTACAGGTTAATACAGCTGCTGCTTTTTAGATGCATCTTGCCTAGCAGGCAGGCATTTTATTAGATAAACTACATTTGGGGGATGGATGATATTTCTGCTAATGACTGTTCTTTTTGTTCAAAGTCACACTTAAAATATTACACTTGAGTAAAATCTGTTGTGCTTAGTGATGGTGGAGGACAGCTGATCATAAATGAAAATTTTACAATTACTATATTAAACATATAATCCATTAATCAATCCATTTTCCAAACCAAGTTCATAGCCACTGAAGCCTTGCCCAACAGTAATTGGGTGCAAAGCAGGAAGAAAAACTAGACAAGGCACCAGGGCAAATAGACCCACACACACACTTGCTAGGGCCAATTCAGCAGTGGCAGTGTACCTAACCTGTGTGTCTTTAGACTGTGGGATGAAAAGCGAGTTCCCAGAGGAAACTAGTGATCACGCAGGAAGAACATGCAAACTCCACTCTGACACCATGCCATCCTTTTGACATGTAATAAGACAATTTTCAGTTATATATATATAACTGTCAACAAGTGCATTAAATATATATATATATATATATATATATATATATATATATATATATATATATATATATATATATATATATATATATATATATATATATATATATATATATATATATATATATATATAAACTGCCCTCATTATCAATCACTAACTCGGTAAATTTGAGATGTAGTGTACTGTTACTACAGAGTTTGAAAATGTAGTCTTGAACAATATGTTCTGCAGGGTGTTGGTCCTGTTAATGATATCCCCTTCCTATTCCTCACTTTTATTCAACATGGTGCTAGTGGAGACAGGGCGGAAGTGATGTCCTTGACTGTCATCTCACATGTTCCCCACCATTCTAGAGATGAAATTGGAGATCTGGTTAAAGACTGTACACTGGTTCTCTTCCTTAAGTTGTTTCACTGCAGAACACTCGCCATGCTGGCATGTTGGACACCTTTTTCCCCTAACCTTTTGGGTTAAAGATGAAAATCGGCCCTGGACAGCACTTTACTCCATGGCAGGACCCACTCGTGCACATATCCATTCTCACATAGCCAATTTGCAGTTTCACTTGCATGTGTTTCTTTAATATCACTTTAATAGTGTAATAACCAAGATAACTTGCTAATTTATGAGCATTATCTCCAGCTTCAGGAGCTTCCATACTGTCCTATCAGACAGTTCAATATATTGATGGATATGCCAACCTAGTATACTGCAACTTCCAAGACAGTATAAACTCTGCTCTACATCTACTCAGCTGTACATGGCCTAAATGCTGGTGGACTCTGCTATCCTACTAGGTCTTTGTCCAAAGGCTGAGAAGTTTTCTCATTGATTACCTCAGTTTGTTTTAATGAATATTTGTAAATGTAGTATACATTTGCCTTCATGTGCTCTTGTCCACTAGATGGCAGAGACAATCCTAAATGTGGTGTTTACCCAACAACGTTAATTTCATGTGATGCTTGTAATTTGGTGTGTTTTAATGTTGTGCTCTTCCTAGACTAATGCAGAGATGAGTGCATTATTGCAGTCTGTGCAGCAATATTAACATTAATAGTGTACCATTTAATAATGTAGAAGCCGTGCATTTTGTTACACAAGTACCAGCAAACGACACTGCTTCACATACTCCTGTAAATACTGCATATGAACCCAATACCTGTCCTCCATGTACTGAAGAGATTGCCACAAAAATTTTTACAGTCCTATATTCTATCTACCCCCAACATTATTTGTGTATTTTTTTTTAACGTGCATCTATTCTTCCAAAGTGCCATTTAACTCTATAATTTAAATGCTGTCCTGTGACACTAGCCTCTCCTCATTCTCTAGATTTGTTTGTTTGTAGCACTCTTGCTTTTTCTCTTGTTGATCAATACTACATGCTTCTTTTGACATGGCAATACTTTTATATTTTTACCTGTGAGTTTACTTGGTTTGATACTGTTCTGTAATAATTGTTTTGTAAATTGTCTTATGATGTGCATGCTATGAATTGTTGTCTGTTGAATTACTGAATTTCTTGCCTTTCTGTTTTTCTTTTTTAAACAGTTGATCAAAACCCATACCTTGCTGCCGAGCAGAAATTATATTTTTGGATATCATCCACATGGCATTTTCTGTTTTGGAGCATTCTGCAACTTTGGTACAGAAGCAACTGGGTTTTCAAAAAAATTTCCAGGCATTCGCCCTCACCTTGCTACACTGAGTGGGAACTTTAGATTGCCACTGCTGCGAGATTATTTATTATCTGGTGGTAAGTATGTTTTTAACTGGTGTGGTAAATTGTAATCATTCACTTTGAAATAATGAGCTTCGCTGTGCTGCTTTGTTAAAAATAAAAATTGTATCTTTTTCACAAAATCGTTTCAATTGATGATGTATCCATAATTTATTAAATATCTTTGGCTGGCAGCATTGTAATGCCTGAGGGCCAATAGCTCTTTAGAACTGAGCCTATTCAGTATTATATCCCTCGACATTTTGGTGATGTTGATCTTTCAATAGAAATGATCATAACCTTGGTGTTTTTCATGTAATGTAAACTGTTAAATTTGAAGTTGTACTAAAACTATAAATTATGAATTTTAAAGTTTTTTAGTTAAAACTTTAAAGGCAAAATAGTTTTTTGTTTGTGTGTGTGTGTGTGTGTGTGTGTGTGTGTGTGTGTGTGTGTGTGTGTGTGTGTGTGTGTGTGTGTGTGTGTGTGTGTATGTAAATTTTAAATTTTTAAATTTTGTATTAGTTTTGTTTATAATGTGTGTGAAAATCCACGAAATAGAAACCATATGTTTGTATAATTATTTTTATATATGTTAAGCCCTTATAAACTCTCCCACACTGTTTATAAATATTCCCCGCACAGTTATACAGCATAAACCCATTTGTATTCTCTTAGATATTAGGTTTGATTCATTTAAATTATGTATGTAAACACTGTTTATATGCAGTAAAACCTAAATATTTTAAAGATATCGAATGTCTCCGATATCACATATGTTACAGCCATTATGATAGACAGGCCACCAGCAATAAAAACGTACAATGCAAGAAAAATTGTATACAGTAAATGTGTGTACAGTAACACTAAACGTACGTACATGTACTAAGTACTGTACGTGGAAAATTAATTATGGTTACTCACCAACAATGACCTGATGACTTGTCCGATAACAATGAGTTTAGTTTTACTGCACAACAAAGGAGAGCGTTACAGCTCTCCTAAATGAGCCTCTTCAGGTGACTGTGTAGCACCGCCGTTGTTCTTCTTCCAGCAGTCTTCAGTCCAAATCCCTAAAACAGATTCCATCCATACTACTGCCTTATTACATCCACTTGCAACTCGTTTTCACCCTGGTTTAAAGGACACTGCGGCCGTAGATCTTGTATTCCTTTCCTACTTTTTAAATAAAAAAAATCGTAGCCTCATTGATGCCATAATGGCATCCTACAGCAGTGTAGCTTTTCCCTTCCTTCAACATATTCAAAACGTTTACCTTTTCAGCAATCGTTAACATCTTCCGTTGGCGCTTGGGCACTGCCCCTGAAGCAGGAGCAGATCGTTTTGGAGCCATAATGAAGAGCTTGACTATGCACAAAGATAAACACAAAAGAGCACAAAAGTTAACTCTTTACACAGCGAAACACGTTGATGCTGAATGAGTGAGACGAGACTTCCTGGTTAACGCCGCAGAATCGAATTTGGCGCTCCGTCGCTGAGCCATTCAGCACACAGAAACTTGACTGAGAAGCTAACCAATCAAGAGCACGCAGTTATCCGCCAATAGCGTCCCTTGTATGAAATCAACTGGGCAAACAAACTGAGGAAGCATGTACCATAAATTAAAAGACCCATTGTCCGCAGAAATCTGCGAACCAGCGAAAAATCCGTGATATGTATTTAGATATGCTTATACATTTAAAATCCGCGATGGAGTGAAGCCGTGAAAGTCGAAGAGCTATATAGCGAGGGATTACTGTATTCTCATTTTAATGCAGTTTTAGATATTTGTTAAAATTAAGAATTTCTTTGTTGGCAAATGTGATATTTTGAGACATTTTAGTTGGTAACTTTTAATATCCGTTACTAGTCATATTTTGTGCTTCCAAATTAACCTTGTACGTTTTGCAATAGTTAATATTACCAGAGGAGGTGGCATTTGAGCTTTGTACTCTGAATTCTTCCCCACACTTTGACTAGATTTAGAAATTGTTTTAAGGTCACTGTCTTAACTTCACTATATCTTGAAGCTATGATTTGTTTCCTGTTTCCTTGTTTATTGGTCTCTTACATTACCTGTGATTTGGCCGTGTCAGCAGCTTCACTTTGTCTTTTTAAAGCTATGCCATTGTAAAACTGTCATTAGTAATTAGAGTATGTAATCCATTTTCTCCAGAAATCACTAAAGAATATATATTAAACTGAGTGTGTATTTAACTGCATTTCTTTACTATGATAAAGTATCAAATTGGACTGTCCTGGTGCAGTTTCATTTTGCACAACAATGTGTCATTGTAGAGGTTTATTTGCATTATGTTGGTTATGCCATTTTGTTTTCTATAATGACCGTTACTTTATTATTCTCTTTGCACAGCTGTGGTCATGTTTATAGTCGCTACGCTTATCGGTCATATGACATAGAGATGCTGTGACTTGCCATGTCCACACGTTCTGCCTATATAAAGTGCTGGCATACAGCTACTTGTTATCCAAGCATTTTCTCATCCTTACAAAATGCTTGAGTATTGTATCCAGGATTAAGAAAACGTGTAGGAAACTTGGCTTCTTTCTCAGACTTTGACTCGGGTTTGTACTCGGTATGATAATGCAGGTGGCCCCATGCTACAGAATTCTACGGGGAGCCTCTTGAACCCAACACCACCGATACTCATAACTGGGATGAGCTTAACAGATGAGGACAAACAAAGCAAGGGGATGGTGTAATGATGCTCAGTACTTTTTTATTAAAACCAGTTCAAAAGTTAAAAGAGTGTTTAAAATGGTACAATGCTCCAAACTTCAATAAAAGAGTGGAAATCCATGATATTAAAAACAAGACTTAAATTATGGAAAAAACCATTCCAGTCATTTGGTCAATGTTGCTTTCCCTCCCAGGCAAGTCCAGCACAACTCACTCTCCCATTGCTTTTCTTGTTCAGCTGGAAAAGAGGTGCCTCAAGTGGTGTCAGCCAGACCACTTGGGGTCGGTTGTCCTGATCTTTCTTCTTGTTCACACCGGTATACCTTGAATCCCTGGAGAAGACACCACCTTTATCGCACCCACTCCTTTGAACAATTAGTGAGGACGATATGTCACTATAGCACCGATGCTCCATTGTGGGACCAATGACCGCACTGCCTTTCCCTATGCTGGCTGTCACGTGTTCTTTCTCTCTCCCTCTCTCTCTCTCTGTCTGTGTGTTCTTTTTTTCTTCCTTGTGCTCCCCTTTTTATATGATGGGGAGCAGTTATAGGTGTGATCACCTGATGGTCATCCTGGGCTGATAACAAGACAATCTGACTACCTGCACATGCTGGCAAGGCATCACATAGATGGCTGACTGCATCTCACCAACTCGGAGATGAGCCATCTTCTCTGCACTCCCCAGCACAAGCGCATCCAATTTTACACACCTGGGTTTTGAAAGTTGTTTTGTTTTCATTTGTTCACGTTGGTGTTGGAACCTCTTCAGTTTATGCTACATTTCCTACGTATGTGTGGGTTCCTCCGCCCCCCCCCCCAGTTTCTTCCCTGTAGCACCCGCACACACCATGTGTTTCACTTTCAAGGGAAATGGATGAAATCTCGAAATTAAATGCCAAAAGGAGTAATGTGGATGCCATCTAGGCTCTTCGACAGTAAACCAACTGTCGGTCTTTGGACTTAAAGTACCACAGTTGGTACTTGATTTGTCCCAAGAGGAACGTTTAGCCTATATGAGGATGTTGTAAGAGGTGTGGGGGTTTTTTTTTTTTTTTAAAATAAAGGCAGAGAGAGGCTTGCTAATGCAAAATTATCTGTTATGTTGATACTGATATTACATATTTCCCTTGCTATTATTTGGAATATGAATGATTGATAACAGATTCCATTATCCAACCTGCTATATCCCAACTACAGGGTCATGGGGGGGTTTTGCTGGAGCCAGTCCCAGCCAACACAGGGCACAAGGCAGGAAACAAACCCTGGGCAGGGTGCCAACCCACCGCAGTTGATCACAAATTATGAGTGAAAAATGTATTTATTTAGCCTGTGTAATGAGGAGAGCTCTATACAAGAATGGGCGACTGACTTGTGCTGGTCAGAGGTTTCTATATGAACCATAGACCTGTTAATGGTTTTTGCTTTTTCAGTCGAATGAAAATGGATACATCAGGTAAAGATCCTATGCAAAGAATGAAGGATCTTATAGCTTTAATATCCTTATAAGAACTATATAACTATCGACATTAAACTACAGAAGTGACACATGGCAGCATAATTTGGCAGGTTACATACAGCATGTACCTTTACAGTCAGTCTTTCAGTTGGTTTATTTACAAAAATCTATCTGCCACTAGGTGGAGGCATAGAGCTGGCAGTTATGTGCTTTATTTTAGTGAATACTTTGTATTACTTGTATGTTTTGATGTAATTTAATTTTCAAAAGTAAAAAAAAAAATAATAATTTGCATAAACACATGAGGCCAGATGACGGACTAAGGTAACCAAATGCTTAAATTTTAATAAGAATTATGCAGTGTTCATTATAATGCTGGATGATTCTGGTACCAAGAGAGTTGTAGAACTCTGTGTACTGAAAATGTGAACTGGCAAATGCCAAAGTTACAGTACTTGACCACATATATGGTATATTTGTGAGTAAACTCTGTGCTGTTTGGTTCAGTGCAGTATAAGATCTCTTGGAGCTTTGTTGTGGCTGTATAAACTCATTGTTATTCTGAATCGATTAAAACATTCTATAACCAGTACAAATGAGTTTTGAAGTGTACATGCTGCATAAGTTTTTTTTTACTTTTAAATCACTCCCCAAACTGAAGTTGGTTGAGTGCAATTGATTATCTACATCTCCCAATTAAATTTAGCACTTGTTTCAAACTATAGATGGGCTAATAAGTTTGCAAGATTCCCATTAATTTAAATGATAGGTACTGTACTTTAGATATTAGCAACTTTCTGACTTTGGATTATGGGCATCTTACTACTAACAGTATAAAAAAAAAATATATCGATACACTTGAGTATTATGTTTTTTGATAGTGCATCAATTCTCAAACATAGTATCAATCTTTAATTACTAGTTTACTTTCAAAGATTCAAGGCACTCAGTTAATTATGTTTAAAACCCCGATTGCAAGATAGCACCTAACTTAACAATATAAACTGAGATAGGAAGTAGCGTAAGGGTTGACATATGTATGCTTTCAATACTCTGGCGGATGGATCTGGCAGACAGCGTGGATCGTGCTGTGACAAACTGAGCTGACTAGTAATACGACAACCGATGGCTGAATCCAGAGGTGTTAGACCAGCTCCCACGGCGTACAGAGCGGAAGTGTGGGCTCATTTTGGCTTTCGCAATAAAAAAGGCACTAAGGAGATTGACATGAGCCATGCCATCTGCAAATTGTGCCATGCCAAAGTCAAATATTCGGGGAACGCAACAAACCTGAGAGCACACTTAGCAAGACACCATTCTGATGTACAGATAAGTAAGCAAATGGCAAGCGTTAATGTGGGTCCCTCTCAACTCACTATGGAACAAGTTCACACACTGAATTTAGCACAGACCTCAACTCGTGCAAACAAAATAACTTGGTCAATACTCTTATTTCATTTGCAAAGATATGCACCCTCTGAGTGTCGTAGGGAATGAAGGCTTCCGAAATACACCATACCCTCCCAACAATACATCACTGACATTGCTGTGCCCAAATTGTACGTGAAGGTAAAAATGAAGGTACTGAAATATCTCAGCTCCACCGCAGGAGACATTGTTACTGCAGAGAAGTGTTCTGAAAGCTGGGCATGTTAACCAGCTTATCTTCCTCCACAAAAACCTTGACATTAAAAAAAATAAGCACTGACTTGCATACAAACTGTAATAACATGTGCAATCCAAGTTTAAGATCTGAAAAATATTGACTACCGATTATATATGCATTTTTTCAGTTTTGTTTAGTATTTTCTTTAGGAATTCTGCAAGCACTTTTAATTTTCAGTGATTATAGGCAGTTGTAGTTCTTTTTTTTTTTCAGATTACAGAAAATATACTGTTATGATGTTGGATGTTCCAGGGGCAATGCATTTTCTTTTATTGACCACTTGAGATTGAAAAATTTAAACAAAATGGTATACATGCTACAATAGAATGTGGACCTTTAAAGCAGAACAGATATAGATATAGAGATATAGATATAGATATATATAGATGGATGTGTGTGTGTGTGTGTGTGTGTGTGTGTGTGTGTGTATAGATTGATTTATTTTTTTTTATTTCTATATCTATGTATCAATATATATATTTATATTTTCTCAGTTTGTTTTCCTAAAGAATCCTGCAAGCACTTTTATTTTTTACTGATATACTGTAAACAAATGTTAATTCCTTTGTTCGGATTACAGTACTATGATGTTATGCATTTTCTTATAAACTACTTGACACACAGTGTGAATAGTATGATAGTTTTCCTAAAATTTAAAAAAATTACAATATATGGCAATATATTTGAATCGTAACCCCTGTATTATGATGCATATCGCAAAGTTCTTGCCAATACACAGCCCTACTTACTACTACAACAAAATGTGTGTGATATGCGTGATGTGTTTTTGTTTATTGCATTATCTTTATTTCAAATTGTACAGGGGTTTTTTTTTTTTTTTGTCATGAGTCTTTTTCAACAAAATCCTGATATTATGTTGTCATTTTAGTCATGATTTCTATCTCCTTAAACTTGAATGGTTTTTATACTGTAAGACAAGCAGTAGGTGTTTTCTGAGGTACAGTTAAGTTGCACTGAATTATAACATTTGGGAACTGTCACTTCACTTGAGTGTTATAAGGTTAAATTATTGCTTGCTGTTTTCCAATTTGTAAGTACAATTTAAATTTTGTTCTTTTATGACCCTTCACTATTTAATCTACATTTTATTGTACCCTCATATAATCCACACAGCATACTTAAGCTGACCTTTTATATGTTTTGTTTAGTTTAAGAAACTTCACAGGAACTACAGTTAACACCACAGTTGATGTACTATTTTATAATAAGTTTATAATTAAACTTTAGTTTTTAAAACTAAATTAACAATTTAACTCTACATTGTAGTGATGATTTTGTTTTCCATCCATTTCCTAACCCGCTGAATCCGAATAGGGTCACTGGGGTCTGCCGGAGCCAATCCCAGCCAACACAGGGCACAAGGCAGGAACCAATCCTGGGCAGGGTGCCAACCTACCGCAGTGATTTTGTTTTAGTATACCCAAACTCCTCATTGGCTAATTTATTTTTTTTATTTTATTTATTTTATTTTTTGTATATTCCCTCAAATAATCATCACTTGAGCATGGGAAAGGTGCTATATAAATTTATTATTACATGTAACAAGTACAGTACTGCCAATTACTCCCAGTTACATGAACTGCTATTTACAGCATATTTTACTACCTTTTCATACTGCAGTAGGATATTCATTAAATAAGTCATCTAGGAATTGATGATTTGACTGTGCAGGCATAAAGTAGTCTCTGACGAAGACTGGCTGCAATGAAAACTTGTTGGTTTCTGCTTTGCTTTATAATGGTTTCCATAAATTTGGCAAATTTTGCCTCATTCTAATTATTCTTTGTTGTGAAAGAAAAAAAATACTGTGTATAAGAACGCAAATTAAAGTTTTAAACTTTTTTTTTTTTTTTTTGGTCCATTATGAGTTTTAACAGACTTGTATGTGCTTTGCAGGAATTTGCCCTGTTAATCGAAAAGCAATAGACTACATTCTCTCAAAGAGCGGAACTGGCAATGCTGTAGTCATTGTTGTAGGTGGTGCTGCTGAGTCTCTAGACTGCACTCCTGGGAAGAACGTAGTGACTCTGAAGAGCCGTAAAGGATTTGTGAAGCTCGCCTTGCAACAAGGGTAAGAAAATTACACCAAACTGGGCATTTGGATTGTGGTGTGGACAGTCTGAGGTGCATCCTGGTGGCATTGGATGGACCAAAACATAATGTCCCAGCTGTGTTCTATTGGATTTAGGTCAGGAAAGTGTGGTGGCCAGTCAATGGTATCAATTCCTTCATCCTCCAGGAACTGCCTGCATACTCTCACCACATGAGGCCAGGAATTGTCGTGCACCAGGAGCCACTGTACCAGCATAGGGTCTGACAATGGATCCAAGGATTTCATCCTTACACCTAATGGCAGCCAAGGTGCCTTTGTCAAGCCTGTAGCGGTCTGTGTGACCCTCCATGGATATGCCTCCCCAGACAATCATTAACCCACCACCAAACTGCTCATGCTGAATGATGTTACAGGCAGCATAATGTTCTCCATGGCTTCTCCAGACCCTTTCACTTCTGTCACGTGCTCAGGGTGAACCTGCTTTCATCTGTAAAAAGCACAGGGCACCAGTGGTGCAACTGCCAATTCTGGTATTCTATGGCGAATGCCAATCGAGCTGCATGCTGCTGGGCAGTGAGCTCCGGGCCCATTAGAGGACATGGGGCCCTTGGGTCACCCTCATGAAGTCTTTCTGGTTGTTTGGTCAGAGACACTCACACCAGTGGCCTGCTGGAGGTCATTTTGTAGGGCCCTGGCAGTGCTCATCCTGTTCCTCCTTTCCCAAAGGAGCAGATACTGGTCCTGCTGATGGGTTATGGACCTTCTATGGCCCTCTCCAGCTCTCCTAGAGTAACTGCTTGTCTCCTAGAATCTCCTCCATGCCCTTGAGACTGTGCAGGGAGACACAGCAAACCTTCTGGCAATGACACATATTGATGTGCCATCCTGGAGAAGTTGGACTACCTGTGCAACCTCTGTAGGGTCCAGGTATCGCCTCATGCTACCAGTAGTGACACTGACTGTAGCCAAATGCAAAACTAGTGAAGAAACAGTCAGAAAAGATGAGGATGGAAAAATGTCAGTGGCCTCCACCTGTTAAACCATTCCTGTTTTGGGGGTCATCTCATTGTTGCCCCTCTAGTGCATTAACACCACAGCAGCTGAAACTGATTAACAACCCCCTCTGCTACTTAACTGACCAGATTAATATCCCATAAGTTTCATTGACTTTATACTATACTCTGATTAAAAAGTGTTCCTTTAATTCTTTTGAGCAGTATACGTGTGTGTGTGATATATATATATATATATATATATATATATATATATATATATATATATATATATATATACAAAAATTCACTTGTTTATTAATCGCCAAATAAACCACAGTGCCCAAGCATGAATCGCCTCTAATTCGGCTTCTCTATCAGTCCGTGGCCACCTTTCCTCTCCTTATGGGAGCTTCGTCCTGCTCCCACTCCTGACTCTAGCTACCCGATTGTGGGAAGGCGGCCCCTTTTATTCCTGCCCGGATGTGCTCCAGGTGTCTGACGTCCTTCTGGCAGCACTTCCTGGTGTGGCGGAAGTGCTGCCCTTTGCACCGGAAGCACTCCGGGCGTCCCTGGAAGGCTTTTCCGCCATCTTGCCGGGTGAGGTGGAAGTAACTGTTTCCCGGGTTTCACGTGGCTTGGGGCGCCCCCTGGCAGTGGCCACGGGTCCCAATGGGTTGGAACTTCTTTCCTCCTCTCCCATGGTCCTCTCCTGATCCAGGGCGGTTGCCCTGCCATCTTCTGGTCCTTCCAGGCATCCCGGCTGGACCCCAGCAATCTGTGATACTGCCCCATCTCCAGTGAAGAAAGTCGTTCATAGCGGCCAGTCCCACAAGGGTAGACTTTGGGCGAAGCAGGACTAAACTGTTGTCATCCAGGGCCTGGTCCTATAAAGAAATAAACATGGGGGCAGAGCCGTTGCCCTGATGCCACTGTCTTCTTCAGTTGTCCTGACTCCGAAGTACTTCCAGGTCAACGTCCCCATAATATCCACCTGGTTCTTGGTGAGCTCCCCTCTGGCGGCACCCACAGCACCCAACAGGGCTGAATCGGACTCCATGTCCCATGCTACCCTGCAGGAGTCCGGGGAACCATATCCTTTCAGGGGAGCTGCCATCTAGCATCCCGGGGGATGTACTGCCCTAAAAAGGCGGCTGTCTTCATTTGATGACTGGACTGAAATGCATGCCGACTGTCCACACACACATACATTATATATATTATATAATATAATTTATTCATTCATTTCCCCCAGTTTCAGACATACAGTAATTCCCAGGTTGACAAATCCTTTGATAACAAGTCTTCTTTATATCTACTTCATGCA
This sequence comes from Polypterus senegalus, assembly GCF_016835505.1. Classification (NCBI taxonomy): domain Eukaryota; kingdom Metazoa; phylum Chordata; class Cladistia; order Polypteriformes; family Polypteridae; genus Polypterus; species Polypterus senegalus. Next base: position 129,137,639 of record NC_053155.1, read on the forward strand.
CAAATGAATTCACTAAACAGATGACAACTTTAACGGCCTTTTCACTTAAGGTGAGAAGGGTTGGGAAAGATACAAAAGTAAAATATACCCTTTACAGCTCCCTATTTTATTCTGTGGTCTAACCATATCCTGTTAATGTTTAGATATCAGAAATGATCATGAAATGACAAATGCTTTCTAAACGTGATATAGGAGGAAGATGAAATTGTTTTGTGTAAAATAAAAAATTTAGAGAAATGAACAACACAAATGTGTATTAGTGGAATATTCCTGAATGACTTGGAAACATAAACTGGAATAAAGAGATAGATGTTGACTGTCTAAGGCCTTAATGTTTGCTAATCTTAAGGTAACCAAGTTGTAATTGTATATCAGGAATACCATACTTTAGTTATAGAAGCTTAGGGGTGGGTTTCATTGGAAACAACGGTGGCCAGTGTTGGCTGGACATTATACAAATTTGTGATTTCTTCTTTCGGCTGCTCCTGTTAGGGGTTGCCACAATGGATCACCTTCCATATCTTTCTGTCCTCTGCATTTTGTTCTATTACACCCATCACTGCATGTCCCCTCTCACCACATCCATAAACCTTCACTTAGGCATTCCTCTTTTTTCTCTTCCCTGGCGGCTGTATCTTTAGCATCCTTCTCCCAATATACCCAGCATCTCTCCTCTGCACATGTCCAAACCGCCCACCTTGAGCTGACCCTCTAATGTACTCATTTCTAATCCTATCCATCCTTGTCACACCCAATGCAAATCTTAGCATCTTTAACTGCCACCTCCAGCTCTGTCTCCTGCTTTCTGGTCAGTGCCACTGTCTCCAACCCATATAACATAGCTGGTCTCACTACCATCCTGTAGACCTTCCCTTTCACTCTTGATGATTCACTCTTACTCCACTGCCATCTCTCCTAAACACCTCCATGCTTCCATAGGTTGTTATCTGGACCAACAGCCTTTCCATTTTTCATCCTCTTCAAAGCTGTCCTTACTTCCTCCTTGCTAATCTGTTGCACTTCCTGATTCACCATCTCCACATCATCCAATCTCTCTCTCTCTCCATTTATCAGCCCCTCATCGCTTGTGAGTATGTTTTCATCTTTATCCTTTATCACCCTAACCTGTCTAGCCAATTGGTACAGGTCCTTTTCTCCCTCCTTGGTGCCCAACCTCTCATACAACTCATCATACACCTTTTCTTTAGCCTTCGCCACCTCTCTTCACCTTGCGCCGTATCTCCTTGTACACTTGTCTACTTTCTGCATCTCTCTGACTATCCCACTTCTTTGCCATCCTCTTCATCTGTATACTCTCCTGTATTTCCTCATTCCACCACCAGGTTTCCTTTTCCTCCTTCCTCTTTCCAGATGTCACGCCAAGCACCCTTCTTGCTGTCACCCTTACTACATCTGCTGTAGTTTCCCAGCTGTCTGGTAACTCTTCACTGCCACCCAGTGCCTGTCTCACCTCCTCCTTAAACTCAACCTTGCAGTCTTCCTTTTTCAGCTTCCATCATTTGATCCTTGGCTCTGCCCTCACTCTCTTCCTCTTGATCTCCAACGTCATCCTACAGACCACCATCCTATGCTGCTTACCTACACTTTCCCCGCCACCATTTTACAATCTTCAATCTCCTTCAAATCAACTCTTGTGCATAGGATGTAATCTACCTGTGTGCATCTTCCTCCACTCTTGTACGTAACCCTATGTTCCTCCCTTTTCTTAAAATACGCATTCACCACAGCCCTGTCCATCCTTATGGCAAAATCCAGTATCATCTGACCACATTCATTTCTCTCCTTGACACCATACTTACCCATCACCACCTCGTCTCCACTGTTTCCTTCACCAACATGCCCATTGAAATCCGCTCCAATTGCCACTTTCTGTCCCTTGGGTACACTGTTCATCACTTCATCCAACTCACTCCAAAAATCTTCTTTCTCACCCACTGCACACCCAACTTGCGGTGCATATGCACCAACAACATTCATCACATCTCCAATTTCCAGCTTCATAATCATTACTCTGCCTGACAGTCTTTTCACCTCCAAAACACTCTTGACCTACTGTTCCTTCAGAATAACCCCCTACTCCATTTCTCCTCCCATCTACACCATGATAGAACAATTTGAATCCACCTCCAATCCACCTTGCCTTACTCCCCTTCCATTTAGTCTCTTGCATGCACAATATATCAACCTTCCTTCTTTCCATCATATCTGCTAACTCTCTCCCCTTACCAGTCATACTGCCAACGTTCAAAGTTCCTACCCTCCGTTCCACTGTCTTTACTTTCCTCCTCTCCTCCAGCATCCGGACACGTCTCCCCCTCTTCTCCTTTTTCAGCCAACAGTAGCCCAATTTCTGCCAGCACCCTGTTGGCTAACAGTACTGGTGGCGGTCGTTAACGAAATTTGTATTGTTGTCCGCATATTGATTTGGCAAAATTTTACACCGGATGCCCTTCCTGATGTAACACTCCCCATTTATCTGGGCTTGGGACCGGCGCAAAAAAACACACTGGATTGTGCATCCCCTGTGGCTGGGTTTTTATAAATATTTGTACATCTGCAAAATTATTTCCAGCATTAATTTTACGAACCCAAGGTGTGTTTTGAGTACACACTGCATGAGGTATGTTTAACTGAACGAACACTAAAATCCATGAAGCCTACAAAAAAAGTTGTAATGCAGCCACCTTAAATTCCCCAGCACTTCTTCCATCAGCATCAATGTTTTGCAAATGTGTCAATCAGCACAGGCAGCAAGCAGCCTGTTATCCCATCCCCTTACCAACGCAGCTGAAGTTCTCCCAGCTCAAGTCTGTTTATCTGGGTTCCAGGGCTTCTTGTGTTAAACACCAAGCAGGCATTATGGAGCACTGAGCTGATCTACACAAACTTTTTTTTTTTTTTTTTTTTTTATTTGAGAGGTATATGGATCATAGTGCTCTGACCTTTGCATTCCATTGCCCGAAGACCTCTTTAACAGTTGTTCCAGATAAGATTTGTCTATAACCATAGTATAGAGTCAATTGGTAGTGTTGCTTGTTGCCCTGGATATGTATTTGACCACTGAGTCAGTTGACATGAGGTTACAAATGTGTGTAAGAAAAATGCAGAGTGTTAAATGTGCACAGCTAGTAATGCATGCCCTCTTATTTATAGGATCTTTTCTTGAAAGTATGAGTGAATTGTATAGCATAACCTAAGAACAACACACACCACCAGTCGAGAGTTTACAAACCTATTTAAATTAAAGGATATCTGTAACTGTGTGTAATTGTTCCCAACAAGGTGAAAAAAGTACCCATCCATATGAAGGCATTAACTGTTGCTGACGGTGATTAGGGGGAATGTATCTTGATTTGCACATGGGAGTTGACAGAATTGCAAAATATCTGTTGGGTAATGATTAAAAATTTTACTGGTTCTGGTAGTTATTGAAATGATGTATTTGTATGTACTTTTCATACCGAAGCATGTTATTTGTTTAAAAAAAAATATTAATCATTAACTGTGCATGAAGGTGCACCTGTTTTATCCCTAAAAAATATTGTTGAAATGCAGGATAGGCTGGTTATGTTTTTTGTCCACAGTCGTACCATACATTTGCCACAAGAAGTTGTATTCTAAAGTGAAACATATATATTTTTTTTTTTTTAAAAAAACAAGTTATAGGATCAAGAAAATTTATAAACATTAATATTTTTGTCTCTGGGAGATTGAATATGTTTGAGAATCATACAAAAATGTTACTGTTCCTCCTCCACTGTAGTGCTGACTTGGTTCCTGTATATTCATTTGGAGAGAATGAGGTCTATAAACAGATTATTTTTGAAGAAGGTTCTTGGGGAAGAAATCTTCAAAAGAAATTTCAAAAGATAATGGGATTTGCACCTTGTTTGTTCCATGGCTGTGGAATGTTTTCTGCAAACACTTGGGGAATTGTGCCATATTCCATGTCAATCAACACTGTTGGCAAGTATATTCTTATGAAATAATAATTTAATGTACATAAATATTTATCATTCCAATTTTGTCATGCACCTCTTAATTTTCTGAACATTTTATACACTGTTGTGTTACAGGACCAGAAAAAGCATTTTATTTCACATCCCATCCTGACCTAGTTGTAAACCAACGTTTAAAAACTCTAAAGAATATTCAATTGAGATGCATGTTAACACCAAAATTGTTTTATAATTACGCTTGTTTTCCTTTACTGACATTACACTTTTTAATTGATGTATTGATTTCAGACTGTCATTTTTAGTAGGGTTTTGTAGTCAATTGTTAGGTTAAAAAACAAAACTGATTATTTAAGAAAAAAGTAAAAATACTTTACTTCCAAAACAATTGTATTTGCAATCCAAATTATAAACTCTTTTTTTTTTTTTTTTTTTTTTGTCTTCACTGACTTTTTTTCACTGATAATTAAAGTGATTGTCTTTTGCTATACCCCGGTTTCTGTTACTTTGTAACAGATAACCATGATTCATAAGAAGCTGACAGGATCTTGCTGTTGAAAGATAGATTGAGAAAGAAATTCAAAGGAGTTGTAACAGAATACTAATGCTGAAGAGTATCTTTAAGATGCATGGCACAACCAGTACACTGTAAATATAATGATGTCTATCCATAATTAGGAGTAAACTCGTATGAAAATCTACCAAGAAGCTGGTGGCAACCTTTCATTAGTTGCACAAATTCATAATGGCATCGGCCCCTTCACTGGGTGGTAGTAGCTTTACACAGAAAACATCCAGTTTGCATGTCCACTGATCTGAAGGGACCAAGGTAGAACATGTTGGTCCTAATTCCGAAAGACGCCCCTGGAACATAACCTTCACCCAAAAAGTAATTGAAGCATGGTCATGTAAATATTGTATCTAGCTATGGGATGGTGCCCTGCTTGGGACAGATAGGAAAATGAATACCTGTATATGTTTACACATTTTGGTTTAAACCCTGCTGCCTTATTGTAGAAAGCATAAGTTAAAGAATAATTTATTCTCCCAATATTACAATGTTTTGAAGCATATAGCCAGGTCAGCTTAACTCCATGGAATGGTCAGTCAGTGAGTGCATAGACCAATAACCTATATAAAATTGACTTTCCTAGAGAAAAGTGTGCATAGGAGAACTCTCCCATACTTAACTAAACAGAGTGGATAAAATTGTGAGATCTAACTGAGTTGCAACTTTAATTGAAACAAATGTCCACATTACAGTGGCTCTGAATTGCAATGCTCAAAAATAAAATTCATGCAAAAGTAAACCAGAAAATGCAAAACCAAACTGGAAACACAACTGAGCAAATGCAAAGAGTCTTTAAAACATGATTTGTTAGTTGGCAGATTTTAGACCAAACCATTATATCGGAAAACGAGGCATTAAAGTCGTTCTTCTATGCTTGCAGTAGACATGTCCATATTTCTACTGGATAAAAACCCATCTACTGGTTAATCCCCAGTCTGCTCTGCCACTGCTTTGGCAGAAAGAATACTGAAAGGAACACAAATGTCCTCTTTTCTGGCACAACATATAAAAATACCTAAAAAAAGATGAGATCCATACCACTCGTAAAGCTGGGATTGAATCGTGTTGTACGGTGTGCTTTTTGGTTTTTTTTTTGTGTGTTGCGTAATGCACTTCTTTGTTTTCATGCTTCACAATTTGTTTGCACAGTTGTCATTTTGTTTGCATGCTGCTCCATTTGCGTTTGTTGCTTCTGATTTTGATTTTTCATGATTTAATTTGTTTTTGTGCATTGCTCTTCAGGGCCACTGTACCACATGTTTATGTAATCATGCACATTCTAAGTAATACAGGGTGAGCCAAAAAAGTACCACATTTCAAACATTTATTTTACAAAAACACTACAAGGTAAAATTTGACACAACACAAGGAAGGATATACAAGAGAGTTTTTTTCACTGTGTTTTAAACATGATGCCCTCAAGGTGGTAGCCATCATTAGCGATACTGTTAGACGATTTCTGAACGCTCGCATGATTCGTTCGGCCGTTTCAAGGGAAGTAGTGGTGATTTTGTGGCGAATAGCGTCCTTGAGGGCTTTAAGGTTTTTTGTGGTTGGTTTGTGTATACCTTCAACTTGAGAGAGCCCCACAAAAAGAAATCAAACCGAGCAAGATCAGGCGAATGTGAAGGCCACCCGATATCCGCGCATAGGGTGATCAGCTTCCCTGGAAACATCTCCTGCAAAACTTTCGTGAATCTCCGCCCCATATGAGCTGTTGCTCCATGTTGAAACCAGGCATCCACCACATCTATTTCTTTCAGTTGGAGCCACAAAAAGTTCTTTAGCATTTCACTGTAACGTTCTGAAGTGACCGTGACCTTTGCCCTCCTGCAATGCCAAATTCTGTAATGGCGCACAAAACTGTAACACACTTGCTATGCAGAGGGTCTCTAAAGTTCACAAGGGTTGGTTTCAGCCCAGTAGTAAACATTTTACTTGCTTGTGCAACCATTCAAATGGAAATGTGCCTCGTCACTACACAAGGTGATGGCATCTTGAACGGTTTGCAGAATGTTTGCGCACAACTCTCTACTGCTGTCCCAGTCTCTCGGTGAGTTCCTGCACTACCATTTTGTATGGATGGAAATTAAGAACCTCCAGGAAAATCCTCCTCAGACATGTTGGAAATGCCTAAGGCAGAAGCATGTTTGCACGTTGAACGTCTAGGAAACTAAAATTGATGCGTTTACAGCTTGGATGTTTTTCAGACATTCATACAGTACGAGGACGGCCTGGAGATTTTCTGTTCAATGTTGTACCCGTCTGTCTAAATTTAATTACCCACTGAATTGGTTTCCGATTTAGGACATCACCGCTAGGATGAATGCTGAAGTGCATTTGGAAGTCATGTTGCATAGATTCATTGATGGATTTGTTGTTTTTGAAGAATGCTTTGACGGCAAAAGTACAGTGCTCACCAGACCAAAGCATGTTGCCAACTGAAAACTAAGGGGTCACCTATCAAAGGACCTCCACCCCAACCCACTTGGCTGCCTCTACCTTGCGCAATGACCTTGAGAAATGTGGTACTTCATTTTTGGCTTACCCTGTACGAAGACTTTTTAGTTTCAATTTAGTTTTACCTAAACATGACTTAATTTAAGTACTTTTTGGTTTAAAGATTTTGCTAAATTTAGTAGAGATCTGACATGTTTTGTCCTGATTTATTCTCTGCTGTTCTTATTGAAATTTCAGCTTTTGTGTTGATTTCTGATTTCAACTTTAGTAATAAAATATTTTTACTCCTCAGTTGGTGAACCTATAACAGTGCCAAAGATTGAAAACCCAACACAAGAGGAAATCGACCAATATCATGACTTGTATATACATTCTCTGATAAAACTGTTTGAGAAATACAAGACCAAATTTGGTTTACGAGACATGGATACTCTGGAAGTCCGCTAAGAGGAAAAAATGTGTTTGATACTGAACTTGCTGCTCTGTTAATAAGATTTCCATGGATGTGTTTAATCATGAGTTAAGTGACTTTTTTGTTTACAGACCATTATTCTATGAATAGTTTAGTTAACTGTAATTTGGAGGTGGGCTGTTGAATGGGGAATGCTTAAAAAGAGATTCCTCTAATTTTTCTAAGGCGATTCCCATAACAAAGTGTTACTTGTGTCGATATTTGTAATTATAATGGTTTCATTGCTCCAATTTTAATGCTTAATAGTCCACTGACTTTGTCAAAATGTACGAGTCTTTAGACTAGACAAATGGGTGTGTGGATTCGGATTGTCTGGTTTTACAACATTTAATGTAACAACAAAATTCTGCTATGGGGTTACTAGTTTTCAGTGAAAATTAAGGAAGGTTTCTCTTCTCAAAAGTTTATTTTGCATAAACATTAACCAAATTTTTCAAGATTAGAGAAACACTGTCAAACAGTATTTTGCACTTTTGATAACCATTATATATTAGGTTAATTGCACAGATTCTAGCATATTTTTCTATTTATAAAATGAGTGTAAACACACAGATTGTGCAATATGAAGGTTTTTAAATCCTTGAGGCAGCACTTGTATGGTTAAATTAGACCTATAATTTTTCTTCTATATTTGTACTGACATTGTGCCATTTGGTTATTTGTCTCAAATAAATATTTATGTAAATTGTGTAGGATTTTTTTTTAACTAGTAAAAGTACAATATTGCCACAGATTGCATTCTATATCTGTATTTTCAATAATGTAAATGGCTTAATGTGCCTAACGAAGGGTAGGGTGTGTTTCCAATAGTTAAACACTATTCCAAATGTGTTCTGAATGTTTGAAGGGGTAGAAATAAGTTGTGTGCGTGTGTGTTTTTGTTTATATTAATGTTGTACATGTATGCATTTAAGAAATTACATAATGTATTTGTATATGCATTAAACTGTGATTGTCTGTATTTGAAACCATGCACTTTATCGCTTTTGGTTTTTTTGACCAAGGTGCCTTTCTTGTTGGTGGTACCTTTTTAACGGTGAATGAGATTCTGGAAAGATTACTATCTTGATAAACTACTGAAGTGCCTATTATATATATATATATATATATATATATATATATATATATATATATCTATATATATATATATATATATATATATATATATATATATATATATATATATATATATATATATCTATATCTATATCTCTGCAATGTTTATATTTCCCTCATCCAAAAATCCCAATTGTAACTGTTTTTTAAACAGTAAAGGTGTGTTTTTTTTTTTTGTTTTTTTTTAATGAAAATTCTCAATACAGTCATGGAAATTTGACAAAGCTTTGAATGCTACAGTTATTTGATAAGAATGGTGGAATTCTTACTCTCCTGGAAATGTTCACAAAAAGCAGCCTGAAGTATTTATCAAAATAATAATAGAGTGACCTGATGTGCTGGTAATTTTATACAGGTTTTATACCTTGATTTTCATGGTACTATGTGAATTATGTTAATAATGAATGTGTATTTAAAGTACCATTCATTTACATGAACACAAAATTAAGAATGCCAAAGTCAAAAATTACTTTTTTTTTTTTTCCCAATATAGTATTTGAAGAAATCGAGTAATATTGTAATTCAAAACTTTTGGCTGATGTGTTTGTGAACATCCTCTTCTGTAGTCTTATCAGGGGTAAATTTAAAAATAAAAAAATAAAAACTTGGGAGAAAGAATGTAGACTTTTTTGATTGTCTTAGTACATATACATTTTAATCTACCTGCAGCTCTGCAATGTAAGGATGTGCATTGATCATTTGCCCATGTGTTTATAGTGGATTAATTATATGATGTGAACAAAGAATTAGAGCTACATCTCTGGAAACTTCATAATGTTAATGTTGTATGTTGCATGTGCTGGTTAAATGAAGTACATCAATTCAAAATTTACCTGTGTTTTTTTATGTACTCTTTATCAATTTTTACGATGCACATGTTCCAAGTGTTGATGTGAGATGCTTTCCAACAATGAGGCTGATTTGAAATCATAGTAGATTAAAGTGTTCTTTTCAGTGGCTAATTGTTGACGAATGTCTGTTTTATTCAACAAACCAATAAAATCTTAACTTTTTTTTGTAACAGAACAACTTGTTTTTTCTTTGGTTGAGAGTGGGAGTATATTGTGCTATATACCTGTCCATTTATCAGATTTTATGAACCTGCTCTTTCCAGCGTATAGTCACAGGGCTGCAGCATGGAGGGCACAATAGCCACCAGCCCAAGATTATACATACATTATACACCACTGGACACAGCACATGCAGACACACGGGCTCCTTTTAGAGTTGCCAGCTAATCTTATGTTTAAGTATTCAAAGATGTGGAAGGATACCCCTTGTTGACACAGGCAGATAGTGCAAACACCTTTTAAGCAGAATCCAAGCAGATGATGTTGGTTCTAGGAGGCAGGACTGCTAATGGTAACTTGTTGGTGAGAATGAAAATTAAAGTCTTTAATTCTGGCCGCTTGGACCTCTCATGAGAAAAGAATCTTCTCTTTCAGGTTTATTCGAAGCTGCACCGTAAAGAGATTTGATTATGAAAAAAGTCACTTTTCACAAGAGTAGTGGTAATTTATCATTGAATTATTGCGTTATCAGAAGTTGTTTACAAATGTTGCATAACTATGTGGTGTTAAGGCCTTGTAAGAAGCTCTCAATTTACAGTTCCCGTCTGTCTATATCCCGATTTTCGTACCTTTTGTCAAGCACATTGAAAATTCCCAAACATACCTAGTGCATGTTAGAGTGATAATGTCTTATTTTGTCCTTTATCCATGACAGGGCCCATTCATGCACCTATGGCCAATTTGGAACCAACAGTCAACCTAAACAGCATGTGTCTGGGGATATGGGAGGAAAAAAAACATACAGGCATGAATATGCAAACTTCACATGGACAAACCAACCAAATGCAGGATTCTAAGCCAAGATGCTGGATTTGTGCTGCAGCACTGTCCATTACACCACCAAGCTGTCCCAACAAAGTGTCATGTAATTTTCCAACCCACTTAATCCAGAGCAGGGAGCCTAAAACTAGCTAGCACTGGGCACAAGTCAGGAAGAAACCCTGGACGGGGAACCACTCCAGTGCAGGGTGAACACGCACATCCACACACCAGGGCCAATTTAGCAGTGGCGGCACACCTAACTTGCATGTCTCTGAACAGTGGAAGGAACACCACACTTAGAGAACATATAAGCTCCATGAGGGGTAGACCAGGGATGTGAATCCTGGTCACCTTACTGTGTGGCACCAGTGCTACTGCTGTGCCACCATACTGACCCTATACAAAAAAAGTTTTAAATTTGTTGTTTTTGTTTGCCATAATTAATTATAGACTGTGTGTCCAAAATATTGCTTGCACGCTCTTCTCCAAACATTTTTTCTGAGGCTTAAGTTTTCACAAGTTTGCCACATCCTTGACGATATGAGGGAAAACGTCATGAGTAAAAGATGGCACAACCTTAATGTGTGCTTAATGCCCAAAGAGACAATATGTAAGAAGGAGTAAAAAGGAAGTCTGGAATAATGCTAAAACATCATTGTAAACTTTAAAGCACCAGTGCCATGCCCATCAAGAGCATTGATCATCTGATCTTTATCCTATCAAATCAGTTTTTAAAATACATTCTACAATATGAACACGGTTGGAAACTCAAGGGCAGATTTTGCACAACTGTTACTTTTTTTTTTTTCTTTATCTAAAGAACCACAGATACATGAAATAAATGACTAAGTAGTGTGGGGGAGAGTAGGACTTCAGGGATGTTTGAATCTTAACTGATCGTATTTGTACATTCCAGGAGAATGGGATGGACAAGTGTGTTGGGCTGAATGTCCTGTTTGCTGATCATAATTGCAATGCTCTAGTGAAGTGGCAGAGGTTTATTAAATGTAAGGACAGAGAGAAATTTCTTATCACTCTGCCTAAGAGTGGCTTTGTGCCAGATAAGTGAAAAGGGGGCTTGGACAATAAATAAAAGAGCCAAAAGTTGGCAATCATAAGATCTACAGTTAGTTCAGAAGATATGCTGGCCCTTCAGTAACTGCACACTTGTGTTTTATAGATTTAATACATGGACTGGTGGCATTCAATAGCCCATAATAACAAAGTCGAATATTTTCATAAAGGTTTGCAAATGTAGAGTCGGCATAGCACAAGTGTTGCGTCAGAGGCCTGACCCACAAGAGTTGCAAGTAGGTACTGTGGCAAGATGATGATGAAACATTTTAAACTCCTTTCATATAAAGTGTGCTGCATATGGAATTCAGAGGTGAGTTGTGGTAAGTACTTGCTGGTGGGTGGATTGGAGGCCAAGCTCTGGACAGAGAGAGATGCTGGTATTGATCTATAATGGAAAGGTCAAAACCATAAAGTACCCTCCCAGTGACTCCAAAGGATTAATTTATTTTAGTAATTTATTAATATAATGATAAAATGAACAGAAAAACAATGATTTTTTTTAGTTTGTAATATGTTAAACTTGCAGTTTGTCTTGCTATATACAAACCGGATTCCAAAAAAGTTGGGACACTAAACAAATTGTGAATAAAAACTGAATGCAATGATGTGGAGATGGCAAATGTCAATATTTTATTTGTAATAGAACGTAGATGACAGGTCAAACGTTTAATCCGAGTAAATGTATCATTTTAAAGGAACAATATGTTGATTCAAAATTTCACGGTGTCAACGAATCCCAAAAAAGTTGGGACAAGTAGCAATAAGAGGCTGGACAAAGTAAATTTGAGCATAACGAAGAGCTGGAAGACCAATAAACACTAATTAGGTCAATTGGCAACATGATTGGGTATAAAAAGAGCTTCTCAGAGTGGCAGTGTCTCTCAGAAGCCAAGATGGGTAGAGGATCACCAATTCCCACAATGTTGCGCAGAAAGATAGTGGAGCAATATCAGAAAGGTGTTACCCAGCGAAAAATTGCAAAGACTTTGCATCTATCATCATCAACTGTGCATAACATCATCCGAAGATTCAGAGAATCTGGAACAATCTCTGTGCGTAAGGGTCAAGGCGTAAAACCATACTGGATGCCCGTGATCTCCGGGCCCTTAAACGACACTGCACCACAAACAGGAATGCTACTGTAAAGGAAATCACAGAATGGGCTCAGGAATACTTCCAGAAACCATTGTCAGTGAACACAATCCACCGTGCCATCCACCGTTGCCAGCTGAAACTCTACAGTGCAAAGAAGAAGCCATTTCTAAGCAAGATCCACAAGCTCAGGCGTTGTCACTGGGCCAGGGATCATTTAAAATGGAGTGTGGCAAAATGGAAGACTGTTCTGTGGTCAGGCGAGTCACGATTCAAAGTTCTTTTTGGAAATCTGGGACGCCATGTCATCCGGACCAAAGAGGACAAGGACAACCCAAGTTTTTATCAACGCACAGTTCAGAAGCCTGCATCTCTGATGGTATGGGGTTGCATGAGTGTGTGTGGCATGGGCAGCTTGCATGTCTGGAAAGGCACCATCAATGCAGAAAAATATATTCAGGTTCTAGAACAACATATGCTCCCATCCAGACGTCATCTCTTTCAGGGAAGACCCTGCATTTTTCAACAAGATAATGCCAGACCACATTCTGCATCAATCACAACATCATGGCTGCGTAGGAGAAGGATCCGGGTACTGAAATGGCCAGTCTGCAGTCCAGATCTTTCACCTATAGAGAACATTTGGCATCATAAAGAGGAAGGTGCGACAAAGAAGGCCCAAGACGATTGAACAGTTAGAGGCCTGTATTAGACAAGAATGGGAGAGCATTCCTATTTCTAAACTTGAGAAACTGGTCTCCTCGGTCCCCAGACGTCTGTTGAGTGTTGTAAGAAGAAGGGGAGATGCCACACAGTGGTGAAAATGGCCTTGTCCCAACTTTTTTGGGATTTGTTGACACCATGAAATTCTGAATCAACATATTTTTCCCTTAAAATGATACATTTTCTCAGTTTAAACTTTTGTTCCGTGATTTATGTTCTATTCTGAATAAAATATTAGAAGTTGGCACCTCCACATCATTGCATTCAGTTTTTATTCACGATTTGTATAGTGTCCCAACTTTTTTGGAATCCGGTTTGTACAAACTTTGAAAGAATAAACCTAATAATTATTAATTTAAAAAGAAATAAAATGAATACATGTAAAAATAATTAAAAAGAAAGATAGTAATTGACAACAGTAAGTCCACAAATTCTTGAGTTGAAGTCAAAATACAAGGGCAGGAATCAAAATCAAATGAATTCAATATACAAAAGTCTCAAAGAAGAGCACACTATACCCTAAACTAAATGTCTTTAGTAGTAGATTATTACTAAGACAGCAGATCTCGAGGAGACAATCGCAGCTGGCACACAACAAAATGTCAAAAGAGGAGAGCAAATCTAGTCCTAACAAAAAAGAGATGGAGCACCAAGAAGCAAATAAACACAGTGATCTAAAACTTAACTAAATGTCAGATCCATGGCAAGTAAAAATCTTTTCTGCTCCTCTCAGTCCTCTCAGGTAACTGCAGAGCTAATCTGTGCAGTATCTGATACTAATGTAAAAAATGAGAACTTAAGTTGCATGCAGTTTGTTTTTGTCAAGCTCATTGAAGAAACATTTGTACACATACAAAATATGGACAACAGGAATGATCTGTTCATCCAACAGGTCTCATAAAATCAAACTAGCAATAATAGACTTAGACTAGGGTTGTCAAACTCAAGGCCCATGGGCCAGATCTGCATTTTGCACCATTATTAATGTGGCCTTCATCATTCACATTTGAAACATGTTAAATGCAGCTAGTGATGATAGGTTGGCTTTCTCAGAATATCCTGTTAATGGTTTTATATACCAAACGTATCCAAATACAATTTAACCAAATTACATTTACACCCTCCATTAAGGGTGTTGCTCACACTAGGCACATTTGTTCCATGTCATGCCCAAGCACGATTGTCCCCCACTGGCCTACACTCACACTGTGCTTAATGTTCTGGACCTGGGCATACCACTTTGTGGCAAAAGCCAAAACAAGATCTGAACTTGGAGTGACAACATGCATATCAAAATGATTTTGCTTATTTTGTGGTTGTTTTGGAGTTGTATACGGCAGGATAACACTCTACCCTCTTACAGATTTATTGAGTGGGCAGTGCAGTGTTATGCTGTTAATCATGCTGCACGTACGAGATTTTTATGGAGACAAATGATGTTAAGGAAGGAATTTGCAGTTTTTCTTGCCAACTACAATTCATGTTCATATGTAGGTGAGAAAAAAAACATTTTTTAACTCAAGTGGAATTGAATGAAATGAGAATTGCACTGACTTGTCGCATCATTGATGTCATGTCTTTTTTCTGTGATTGGGCACATTTAGTTGTCACAATGTTACCAAATGCTGCTACTGAATCACTCTCAGGCCCACCTCTTCCAAGCAGGGCAGGGCACGGTACAGTTGGCCTGGCACAGAGCGATCACACTAGTCAAATGAACTAGACTTTGTGGGGTTAAATGTGGACAAACGTGCTAGGACACGGCATGAATTGCCAGTGTGAGTACGCCCTAAAAATGCATCTTCGGTGCCCAGTTGCATTTATTTGTACATCACAGCTACTAAACTGTTAGAACGAAACTGCTAATGACTCAACAGAAAAAATGTGAAAATAAGGTGACACTCCACACTGCCATAAACAGTGTTGGTTTCCTCAACACAATGACAAAGATGTCACAGCCTAATAATGACAGACAGACAGAAAAAAGAAAGAAAGAAAAAGCCTGCCACGTGGCTCACTTTGTAAAGCTACACAATCTTCTGCCATACTGACAGGTCTGCACTTTCTGTGGTTTTGAAAATAAATTATCAGGCTTTCCGACTGGCACATCCTTATTTCACTAATGCCAGTTGTATTCACTATACTAAGGTTATCATATCACAAAGAGAAAATATCTTTTGTTTATTCTGTTTCTGCATCTGATGAGCATTGTGTCAACAGGACGTACTGAAACAAAATCTGCGTCTGTTACTTGTAGTAGTGACAACATAAAAACACATCAGACAGCCTGTTCCTGTTATCAAATGCATCTTATGAATGCTTGTGCAGCGCACTTAACAGTAAGAGTCAAAAACTTCTTACTGTACCTTCCACAAGCTCACTAACACTTGTTAATTTCAGCCATTGCACTCACTGAGCACTTTTAAAGTAATCGTGCATTCGATGCATCTATCTATATATATAATTCACTAAGGGCACGCAAGACACTGAGGGCACGCTAGACAGTGAGCGCAAGCAAGACAGAGCCCCGCCCGCCAACTCTAAACCTCCTACCGCGTCATGGGATACGCACGACAGAGCCATGTACACCAACTGTAACCGTCCTCCCGAGTCCAGCGTCGCTCTCGAGGCATGCAACAACTCACCAAACACAGCCTCAGTCGCTTTCGTCTGTGCAAAAGTCCACATGCACCTCTGAGCCACGTTGACTTTACACCGCACGCAAGACAGAGAGCCACGATCGCCAACTCACAGAGCCCTGCCCGCCAACTCTAAGGGCAAGCAAGACAGAGCGCACGCAAAACAGAGAGCCCCGCCCACCAACTCTTAGACCATGGGATACGCATGCATTTAGTGTATAAATGGATATAAATAATTGCATGTAAACGATTCGCCAAAATATGTTGTATGTAAACGATACTGTTTAAAACATTATTGCTTTTACATCAGAAAACCCGGTTTCCATGTCTACCTGTATTAGTTTAAATGGCACTTTTACCACTCGCAATAGTGCGGACGCGCTGACTTATTGTGTCGACTGGGCAACACAGTGAATGCGGCGTCTATCTATATATGTCTATGTTTTCCGTAGTCTGCTACAGGAAGGTACTCTCTCGACCACTGGCATTGGTTTCGCTCCTTGCTATTTTCGTTATAAGGCGACAGTGGTTTCCTAAGCCTTTGTTATACTGAATTCCTTTCTCACCGTTTTCTGTTCCTATTCTTACACCGCCGTATGCTACTGTGGGCTTCGGCTAGTAAGTTATAGAACGTGTCTGTACTGGATTTATTATTTCTTTGCGTATCATACAGTATAAGATTGGTAAGAAACAAGTTCTACATAAGTAAAATTCATGTATTTATAAGTACACCTTAGGAATTAGGAATGACTAATTAGTACAATGTTAAAAAAACTAGTGTAATTAATGGTTAAATTATAAAAACAAATAAATGAATGTATGTGTAGGTTTCCGCGCTAATTTGGCTGCCAATATCAATTAATTGTATTAGTGTGTAAGAATATTTTATGAATAACTGTATTTCCATAGACTCACAAAGACTTGGGTTGGACTTTCTGTAAAAATAATGTATATAATGCAAAAATAAAAAAAACTGAATCCACGCATTAGCTTAAAGTTTTGATCAACTTGATTTTTAGGTTTTTTCTTCTCATATTTCAAAAGTAAAAAAAATTATAATACTAAATACTTTGCAATATTTTAATAAACTGATCTAAAAATCAAAGATTACTTGTATCAATATTTTATGTTTAACTAGCTGTACCCCGTGGCTGCGGCCACATAGTAATGAAACAGAACATACTTCAGGACAAAAATCAATACACGTTGGCACTGTATCGGGTCATGTTCAGCTCTGACGGGAGAGCGTTCCCCGCTTGGGGAGAAAAGCACATGCCGTGATATCTCTGGCAATCGGCCGCTACCCTCTAAAACACATGGAGCTCTGATCTCTCTCTCAAAAATATCAAATGTTACTTCTTAACAATCTTTAGATGATAATGTCTGCTGAACAAACAGGTATTGCTAGCTAAGCAGAGGCAAGGTGCAGTGCAGCACATGGTGAGGCGTAGACCAACTCGAACACAGGCAGGCTGCTGAATGAGGAAGGCCCCTGCCCCCCTGTTCTCTGCCCACAGCCACTCTCTTGGATTTGCATAAATACATTGGT
Organism: Polypterus senegalus; assembly: GCF_016835505.1. NCBI lineage: Eukaryota > Metazoa > Chordata > Cladistia > Polypteriformes > Polypteridae > Polypterus > Polypterus senegalus. The sequence goes on from NC_053155.1 coordinate 129,155,147, forward strand.
ACCGCAAGCAAGATGAGAGAAGTCGCAAAATAAACCGGAAAGTTCAAGCAAGATTATAGAAAACAACCAGATCTAAATCCGTTAAGTAATTTTCTTGTGAAAAGAGGACAGACATACAGACAGAAAGTGCTTGGACCACAACATTTTTAAAACCGTTTTTTAGCAAGCACCTATGGGCCAAGGGTAACCTATATTCCAAATTTCGAGTCCCAAGTCCTCATGGTTCGGGAGATTTCGTGATGAATGAGTCAGTGGTATTTGGCTGTTATATATATAGATAGATTAATTAATATTGCCTGCTAATCCAGTGTAAGCAGTTTAGCCAAATAATTGTCTTTAATTGATATGTAGTACAAATCATGATAGAATTTTTGTTGTTTACTGCCTTCATTTTACAGATAGAAATAGCACAGTGCTCTGTAATTTTGACTGTTTTTTTAACATTTTCATAATTTGAATTCCATTCATCCATCCTTTATCCAACCCACTATATCCTAACTACAGGGTCACGGCGGTCTGCTGGAGCCAATCCCAGCCAACACAGGGCGCAAGGCAGGAAACAAACCCCGGGTGCGCACACACACACACACACCTAGCACACACCTAGCACACACTAGGGACAATTTAGAATCACCAATGCACCAAACCGGCATGTCTTAGGACTGTGGGAGGAAACCGGAGTACCCGGAGGAAACCGGAGTACCCGGAGGAAACCCATGCAGACAAGAGGAGAACATGTAAACTCCACGCAGGGAGGACCCGGGAAGCACACCCGGGTCTCCTAACTGCGAAGCAGCAGCACGACCCACTGCGCCACCCTGATTGGAATTCCAGTCAGTGAAATGTTAAATTTAGTATGGCAGGAGTTGACCTGACAGCTCTATGTGGCTACAAGTTTTTGTTCCTGCTGGTTTCGCAACACTAAATGATGAACAGCTGCAACTACTTCAGTGTCAGCCCAGCTGATATGTTCATTGGTAAATAAATAATGGAGAATAAAAACTTTGTTTAAAAAAAATGCAGTAAATGCTCCCCACATAAATGTTTAGCACATTCCAATAAAAAAATTCCAAATTCTACATTGACCCCAAATCATAGGTCAATGAAGCCACGTAGGTTCCCAGAGCTGATTTTGAGAGTGATTGTACCATAGTCATATGAGGCGCACATTGCATCTGAAATCTGATCTTATTGTTAGGTTACAGTGTCCTTTCTCCTTTTTTTTTGGTAAAATAATTTGGGCCATAATAAAGCCTGTGCCTACAGCTTCATGACATCGAAATCTGGCACTGATTCGAGGTGCATTGGGTATATATAATGTTATTTTTGGCCCTTAATAACTTTGAGTTTGACACCCTGACTTAGACTTGCTGTTATGAACTTGAGAGTTCCAAAACAATAAAAACCCCAATAATTGGTCAAAGTGCCCACTAGAGGAGAAAACCGTCATCCACAGCTAGTCTCAAAAAAAAGGGCCACAAATAATCTTTATAAATCAAAAGTTTATTTTAACAAAGCTATGTTGATCCAACATAAGATCTTTGGAGCACAAAGTCACAGATTGTCAAAATAGGCAATCCCAATAACAAACACCAGTTTTCCACCAGTGTTTCCCAATGTTTTTCCTTTGGTGGCATACTTTTTGTAACCAAAAACATCTCAAGGCACACCACTATCTTACTAACCACAAACACATTGAATCTCATACATGTGAACAACTGTCCAAATGGGTGGGACTACCAGAGAAGCCAATAAAAAAGCACCTCCAAGATCAGACCTGGCATGTTGCTGGCACCTGCCAGCTGCTTCATCCCGCTTTACCCGCCTGTATCTGCCTCAGAAGCATCTCGCATGCCCACTATCCACTGGTCATGATAAACTTGCTGGTGACCACACACCCAGAGAAGAAGACTCTAGCAGCCTGGAGACGCGTCTGAAATGCTCTAAGTGCTGTGTCAACAACCAAGTGATCATGGAGCTGCTTTTATGCCAGCTTCTCCAGGTAGTCCTGTCCTCCTCAGATGGGTCTCGACAACCCGAGCAGGTTACCTCTCTCAGGTTGAGACCCAGGTGCGCTACACTATTTCCATGACACGCCAGAGTAACTCCATTGCACACTGGTTGACAAACACTGCTTTACACCATTGATTTTGTGACACGACAAGTTGTAGGTCACAATTCATGTAATTGGTAGGCCACTGCAAAAAAAAAGGTGCTGCCCATGAAAAACAAAAAAAAGAGTGTTGTAGAAAAATAAAACAGTAATAATTCATTAAATACATGTCAACATTTAATTCAGCAATTACCGAGATCAGCACATACATACAGTAAGTATACAGTACAGTATGTGTTCCATTTATGTCAAGTGGCTTTGAAGCATTTAATATTATTGTGCCTAAAGCCGCACTCTGCCCAGTGCTACACTTTTAGCCTAAGACTGCTTAGACTGACTGACTATATCAGGATTATGAATTACAGTTACATTCTACAAGAAGAAGGGAAAAAAAACCAGCAGGCCATAAAGGCAATTAAGAAAAGGACCAAAAGATGAAAGTAATTTGAAAAAATGAGGCAAACAGTCAAACTGGGGATCAGAAATTCAAAATTCCTAACATACAGCACTAACTGTGGCAATGATGTCATATGTTGCACACTTCCAGTTGTCATAGCCCAACAGTGATGCTGTTATGACTGGGACTCCCAAGATACGTAAATCCTGAAAAGTTGCAAAAGCATGCCAAACCCCAACTAGATAAACTGGTAAATACTGAAATTTCATAAAAATAAAATGGTTTATTCTTCACAGAAATACTCTGTCACAGAGTGAAGTTCTGTAAAGCAAATTGGAGTTGCCTAAAACCACAAGACAATCCAAGGTGAACACAGTCCTAATACAATAAACCAGAAGTGCAGTTATGATACCTCTACGGATACCCACAGGCCAGGTTGGGAACTATAGTTTCATGGAGCAGCCCTGTTGGATTCCGTGGGTGCCGCCAGGGCATGCTTCTCTGGTTGTCTCACCCTTTCATTCTTCAAAGGGACAATCTCATGATACCAAAAGTACTCCCAGGTTCTGTATAAAAGAAGTATCCCCACTTCATTACAGGGAGTCAGAGTTGAACGGAAGTGGACGGAAGCAGAGCAGGAAAAGGAGACTGAAGAGATGTGTTGTGTTTGGTTTACTCCTTTTGAAACCTTTGCATAATGTATTTATAAGAATAAACCTGTTAATTTATACTGGAACTTGTGTCTGTGCAATTGTGTCTGGAGACTTTGGTGCTGTAACGTCCTCTGATGGTCAAAATATACACATACATATTTATATATCTAATATATATATAGTGACAGTAGGGGGCGCTGTCACACCTCCAAACACGCAGACAATATGCCAAAACACCAGGTAAAAGTCCAATAATATTATTTATTATAATAATGTCCACAAAACACCTACTCTCCACAATACTCAATAATAATCACAAACACTAATCAATAACAATATACAATCCTCCAACTCCCAGCAGCTCAGTCACCCTTCCTCCCAACTCAGCTCACTGCTGGGACCTCCCACAGTCCTTTTATAGTTTGTGACCCGGAAGTGATTGTATCTCTTACTCCATGTGATTCTCCATCACTTCCGGGTCAGATGAAAACTCCTTTTCTTCAGTCTGGAAGTACTTTATTTCTTCTGCCCTCGTGACGATGTAGTACTTCTGGTTCATAGTTAAAATATAAATCCTTGTGCCTCCCCGGTATCCAGCAGGGCTGTGTAGGAAAACTCCAATATCCAAGATGCCCTGTGGGAATTCGGGGTTCCTCCATAGGTTACAGGGAGGACTCCACCTAGCGCCGTGGGGGTATTGGCTGAGAGAAACAGCCGGCCCTATACCTTAATATATAATATACATACATATATACAGTATATATATATGTATATGTAAATACAGTATACATTTATACACTACTAGCCAACCCGCGGCGTACCATACGCCGTATAATCAGGCCGTTTTTTAAATGATTTTTAAGCACAGGGAGAAAATTAACATTTGAAAAATTGGTAATGTAATAAATCAGCAAGAAAAGCAACATTTTAACAATCGTCCGTGCGGTGCTCAGGCGCGGAGGGTGGAACGGGAAGAGAGGAGAAGGACATCCACCCCGCTCCCTCCATCATGCTAGTCTGCTGATTTCTCGTCCAGTATGCACTGCCCGTTCATTGTCTTTGCACAGTCCAGATGCACCTGTGACTCACGTAGACTTTTCATTGCTCTTTGCGGTTTTGGCTGCCTTTCTATATATAATCCACAAAGACACCCGACCATGGTAGTAGCGAGGTGGGAGGGGGGTGTGTACAAAGTGCAGGAGCATCTAAGAAGACGCATGTTTGTCATGGATGCGAATTGCTGCATGTAGCGTGTAAAACAGTTTGATATGGTCACGCGCTCGTGCACTGTAACCGGAAACTCGGTTTTTAAAGACTGCTTACTTCATTGTGTATACGACTGTAGGTGAATGAAAAGATATAACTCTGGAGAGGGTAACATACAATACAGCGTTGTACACGCAGCACACAGTGATTCACATCCGCGACAAATGTGAATCTTCTTAGATGGTGCTGTTGCGTCCACCCACGATTTCGAAGCACACACACTGCGTGGTCATGTGCCCGCTCGCAAGAGCAACTAACAGAGACTCGCCCACCAACTGTAAGACAATGGAATACCCCTCGCAAACTGCTCTACACGACGCATACAACGATTCACATCTGTGACAAACAAACTGTTTTACACACTGCATTCAGTGATTCACAGCTGCAACATGATTTTTCTTAGATGGGTCTAAGACAGGGGTCCTCAATCACGGTCCTGGAGAGCCGCAGTGGCTGCAGGTTTTTGCTCCAACCCAGTTGCTTAATAAAAAGCACTTATTGCTAAAGTAACACTTCTGCTTCACTTTAGTGATTTTGAGCCCTTATTGCTTAATTTTGTCTTAAACAGCAATTTTAATTGCTCCTTATTATCAATAACATGCAAATGACAAGAGAGAGCAGCATTTCTCCATTTAGCTTATTTACATTTACACCTGTGTGTATTTATCTGCACTATTGGGTTTAATTAAATACTTGGAAGAAAAAAGAAGAGAAAAAAGTGAAGGACTGAGAATTACTCGTCCATTTTAGCCTTCAAATCATTTGCATGATAGAAAGGGAAAGAAAATCTAGGATATGAGAATGACCTGACATAGCAGAGTTAATTTAATTTCATAGCTTGTTAGTGCTTTATTGGCAAGAATCGCTTTCTAATTAAGCAACCAGGTCAGAACAAAAACCTGCAGCCACTGCGGCTCTCCAGGACTGGGATTGAGGACCCCTGGTCTAAGACCATGGGAAACCCCTCGGAAACTGTTTTACACACTGCATACAACGATTCATATCCGCAACAAACAAACTGTTTTACACACCGCATACAGCGATTTGAATCCGTGACAAACATGCCTCTTCTTAGATAGTCCTGCCGGGTCGTGTGGTGCCTCTGTGTGAACCGGTCGGGCACAGAGAAGTTCAGCTGCTGAGAGAGCGTCTCGACTGTTGCAGGGCCTGCATTGGTGAAGCAGGTGAGACGGTAATGAAACAGAGGCACAGGTAGCGAGGTGGGTGTGTACAAAGTGCAGGAGCATCTAAGAAGACGCATGTTTGTCGCGGAAGCGACTTGCTGTATGTAGTGTTTAAAACAGTGTGCTATGGTGCATCGTAACCGAAAACTCGGTTTTTAAAGACTGCTTACTTCATTGTGTTTCAACCTTAGTTGTAAAGGAATGTTTTAAGGATCCCATGGGATAACCCTCGCAAACCGTTTTACACGCTGCATATGGCGATTCACCTCCGTGAGAAACATGCCTCTATGAACAGTCAGCGTGGGTCGGAGCCGCATGTTGCCTCTACGACAGACGAATATAAATTACGCCATTTTTTCTGAATTGGTGGGCGTGGCTCTGTGATTTGTCGTCGTATCCAATGGACTTGGAGTTAGTGGGCGTGGCTCATTCCTGCGTGCGCCATAGTTGTCTCATTTGTCGGCGGCTTAGTGAATTCACGCCCCTTCCGGCGTGCTTTCCATGGTCGTCTTGCCTTAGTGAATTATATATATAGATATATATATACAACAAGCCCGGAGGTGAGTGAAATATTGCGAGACAAGGGGTTGATATACAGTACTAACGCCTCTCTCTCTCTCTCATCAGACAAAAAGAAGAAATATAAAGTACCTTCCGTACTTCCAGATTCCCAAGATGATGTCCAACCGTCACTTCCTCCTCTGACTCCCAAGGATCATGTCACTTCTGGCACCTTTGACACGACGTCACTTCCGGCGCCTGCAACACAACGTCACTTCCGGCTCTAACCCAATGACCTCACTTCCGGTACCACACCATTTCCAGCTTCCAAAGATGACGTCACTTCCATCTGACAGCCATGACATCATCTCCTGCCAACTCACTTCTGTCCCCCATTTTTTCTCTGTATAAAAACGCCATTTTTTTCTCATGTATGTTGTTGAATGACTGTAAAGTACTTTAACCACATTTCTGGCTTTTTTGCATTCCTTGTCCTTTGGACATTATACAGGGACGGTCCCCAACTCTTTTTTGTTGTTTTGGAGTGCTATATTTCAGGGAGACAACAATCATAAAGAGTTGGGGATTCCACCAAGCATGTTCCACCATACTTGAACATAAAACAATAATATGCCTTTACAAACATGAGTCCAAAACAGAACCAAAACAAGAACATGACCATTATATATCTGGTAGGCTGTAAGGGGGCTCTTTGGCACCAGAAGTGGAAATTATGTCTCTAGGAGTTTGGTTCTTATGGTCTGCAAGGGAAAACAGGAGAAAGTGTTAGAGAACAGTACCTACCCCTGGTCTGGCGAAGAAGCACATTTAAACGAGCCTGTAAACTCTCTCCCATGTGCACATATGTGACTATTATAGAAATTCACTGGTGCACAGTCCTGATCAGTTTATAAAATGTGCAGTGGGGACCGTTATTCACACTAAAGTTTTGCCTTGCCAGAACATATGGGACATTGATAGTCCTTTCTCAGAGCTGTAAAAGGGTTTATAATCTTGTTAGGTATATAGCTGCATATACCGTAGCTGCACAGCTGTAATCAACATCAATGCAGTAATACTTTTTTTACAATATCGCATTTTATATATTAGTGCAATAAAAGTAATACAAGGTTAAAAAGTATCAAGTCATACAGGTGACCAGCTGAGGTAGGGCCACCCAGAATACTTAATGTAGATCTCAGCTAAAAAATGATAATATCAAAGTTAGAATACAGGACATCCATGAATAAGTGAAAGGTTCACAATACTAGTAACTCACCTACACAGAGAAGATATATCTAAACAATAAAACAATAAAAGGCAACAGGAAAACAAGGAGACTTTCCGACTCTAATAATGGAGAATTGCAAGAGCTGTGTTTACTCTTAACTAAGATCAGAAGTAATAACTCAATTCAAAGAGCTCATTGAGCCCACCTAAAGTAACTGTACTCAATTTGAAATCCAGTATGCCTCTCTCCCACAATTAGCAATTGTTTTTCTTTTCTTCTTTGCTCCAACCCTCCCTATGTGTGTTTCATCCTGCTCCTTCCCTTAATCTGACTCTGAGTGAGTTGAGGTGGCCTCTTTTGGCGCTTCTGGGGGTAGGACATTGCTCAAAGAGTCAGATGGAAGCCTTCTAAAGTAAAGATAGTCCTTCCTTGGCAGCACCCATGAAACTGTATATTTTACTATATACTGTATACTATACACACACAAACATATCTCTATATATATAAAATCCAACATCTGTCTGTATGTCCATCTGCTTTTCATGAGAGAACTACTTAGATTTCTTAGATTTAGATCGGGTTTTTTTCTATAATTTGCTTGAACATTCCGGTTGATTTTGCGACTTCTCTCACCGCACTAAGTATCATAGTTCGCTTGTAGTACCGAATTATTTGTGCAAATCTGCGAGAGAGACACAGCTGGCCGAGGGGAGGAGGGCAGGGAGTTTGCATGTTCTCCCCGTGTCTCCATGGGTTTCCTTCGGGTGCTCCGGTTTCCTCCCACAGTCCAATGACATGCAGGTTAGGTGCATTGGCGATTCTAAATTGTCCCTAGTGTGCTTGGTGTGTGTCCTGTGGTGGGCTGGCGCCCTGTCTGGAGTTTGTTTCCTGCCTTGCGCCCTGTTTTGGCTGGGATTGGCTCCAGCAGACCCTGTAGTTAGGATATAGCAGGTTGGGTAATGGATGGTTTTACTCACAGTTCATCTGCAAAAAGTTAAATGTACTTAGAAAAAATCTGAAATAAAACATTCTCTAAAGGACAAATGTAGAAATTACAACAAAGACTTGAAGCAATGACAATTGCAAGATCATTTTGGCTTGGTGGAACTAATGTCCCTTTAACTTGACCTATTATTCCTGACCATGTTTGTATTTTCCAAAACCACTAATTCTTATAAAAGGGGCGCAGAGACTAATGCCTGGAGCATTGTGTGCCATACTGGGTGAGTCACCAGTCCATCTCAGACTACACTCATTTACACATTCATACTCATTCATACCAGGCAAAGCCAAAGTTACCAAGTAACATGATATATACATATTAGTATGTGGGAGAAAATTGGAATGCCCAGAAAAATCCCATAGTAGTGCATCCATCAGTGTTATAGACTCCAATTGATATCTATGGGATGTGTGTGTGGAAAGTCAGAGTACTTGGAGAATACCCAACACAGACACAGACAGAGAGAGTGTGTAAGACAGACAGTGAGCAGGCGGCACTAAACTCTGAACAACCATAGCACCCGTGCTTGATAAATATTTAAGGCCCTAAAATAATAAAAAGTAACTGTTCCGTACATATAATAAGGAGAGATGTTGGGTAATTTGGGAAAAGGATGTTAAGGATAGAGCTGCCAGGCAAGAGGAAAAGAGGAAGGCCTAAGAGAAGGTTTATAGATGTGGTAAGACAGGACATGCAGGTGATGGGTGTAACAGAACAAGATACAGAAGACAGGCCGATACGGACGGAGATGATCCGCAGTGGCAACCCATAACAGGAGCAGCCGAAAGAAGAAGAAGATCAATAATAAATTGTATATTATATCCAGGTCCGACATATAGGGTGAGGCAATGAGGCAATAACTTTAGACAGCACTCTAGTAAGAGTGGCATTTTCATGCAAAAACATTGCAAAATAATAATACATAAAATAAGAATTAATTATAAACATTAAGAATTGTATACACATTCATTTCCTTATATATACACTGTGAGAAACATTTCTATTTTATGTTTCAAATTGTGCAAAACACAGTTCACACAGTCTCACTGCACCACAAACCTCCGAAAATCCAAATGGCGCATGAACACTTTGAAGCTGCAGGTCAGTGCATGATTTTGTTTTTCCTGATTTTCACACGTTATTGGATATACATTGATTTGTGAAACATTGCTAATTTCCAAAATGTTATAGGTGTCAATCTGAAGTACAGTGTACACTAAACAAATCTCTGAAGTTTACAATGTGTGTGTTTTGTTAAAAAGGGCAGGATACAGTATGAGTGTGCAAAATATAGGAGCATACAGGATAAGCAAACCTGAATAAAATAAAATTAGAGGGATGAAGAATGCCTACATTTTTATTTTTTTATATTTTGCATATTTTAATATTTAAAAAAAATCTTTTCCATTTTTTTCCCAAAAATAATAGACATTATTTATTATTTTGTCTGGTGTTACAAGAATGTTTATGTGGGAGTATTATATTGTGATGCTTATGCTTTATTACAAAAATATACCTTGCCTCAGGCAGCATTGTTTAAAATGCTGGCCCTGAGTAAATCAATCAGTTTCCATATCGGACAGTACTGCACATCAATGTGTTATTCCTTACCAGTAAATTCCTGAATGCTGAGTTTAAACTGTTTTTTCCTGCAGTTATTTTTTATTTTATTTTTGCCCATTATAATTCTAAAAAGCATCTTTTTTGTGTAAACTAGGTCAATTGGCATATGCCTTTATCAAAAGGTATGATCATTGACTCCTTTAAGATTGGCTTCCATTAAACCTTTATTAAATAAGGCAATTCTAGACTCTAATGTTCCTCAAAATCTCCATTTCCCCATCTAAAAACATTACAGCATTAAATATCTGTCTTATTTACACAGTCACAATCTACCAGAACTTTTCTAGTGTGTTTTAAGTCCGGATCAAACACAGCTGAAATAGTCTTGCTAAAATTTTTTTATCCACTTTGATTTATATTGAACAGGTATTGTAATTGTTATGCAGTATTCTACAACTCTTACTAAACTAATTAAATTAGTGTTCATTACAATATAAGATATATTATAATATCTCAGGTAATGAAATCTGCTCTGGGGCCAGGGTTATCTTCATGCTTTGTGATTTTAAAAACTAATGTCCATTTTAATGACAGCATGGTGGCACAGTGCTTAGAGCTAAGGGTACCAGGAGAATAAGTGAATATGGGCACTATGAAAGTGTGCCCAATGATGGACTCGCTTCCTTACAGCACTGGTTCATGTCTTGCACACGATTCTAATTGGATAAGCCCCACTTAACTGTAATCTTCTAATGGAATAAAGAGGTTCAGAAGACAAATGGCTGGCTGGGTGGATTTATATTCATTTGCATGTTTTACACATCTGTAAAACCTAATAATACTTATCCTGTTACAACCTTAGGTAATTTTTTCAATGAGATTAACCAGAGGATGGGTGAAAACTGCTAATCTTTAAATATAGAGAACACTGGAGGGCTTTTAGAGGGTGGTCATCCTGCAGCGTATAATGCAATTCCTTTAACTAAATTCTGAAAGGAGTTCTTCTAAATCTGCTGGGAATTCAAGTGTTATTTTTAACTTGAGCCTTTCTTGGTCTATACTCATTCATTTACTGTTAAAGATTTAGTTTATCAAGCTTTGCAATATTTTAATTGAATCTTACAGAGTGGAACTTAAAACAAATAATTAATGCATTCGTAATATACAAGACGTGTTTATCTGTACTAGTTAATTTAGCTCACAGTCTTTGGGAATAGACCCTACAGTATATTAGAATCATTGCTGCAAAGCAGGAACCAACATTAAGCAGGTGCCAGTCCAGAGACGCATGCATTACACAGTGCCCTGCAAATGTTTTACAGTACTTAGATTTTAACCCATCTTAGACTCCAGTTAAACGGCTCTTTGTTATCAACCAATTGCGTTAAATCCTGTCTCATAAGGCGTGAATAGATCACCTACCCTTTATCTTATTTTCCCAAAACAGGGAGTCACCACAATATGTATCACCTTCCTCCATTTTTTTGTCTTTAATGGATGTATTTCTTTCAGCCCTCCATTCCCTAAATCCTCCTCCTTTACTGGTCCTTCCTTCTTCCTTGCCTTTTCTCTTCTTCTTTTCTCTCTCCTGGAATGTCAGTTGCCAACACTCTTCTTATTGCATACTCTCTCTCGCTGCTTACCACATGCCTAAACCAGCACAGGATTTATTCCTGCAAATTTCTGCAGATGTTTCCCACTTGTACACATTACCTCATGTAGTCATTTTTAATCTTGTCCCTTCTCGTGAACTCTACTGACCACCAAACAATTCTGCAAAAATCAATCTTGATCTAAGCATTTTAGTCATGACCACTATATGTCAACCATACTTTACTGAACATACTTCCTGGACTTTACCCTGCAAAATCAGTATGTACTCTTCCATTTTAGGATGCAAGTTAAATTGTAAGATTCCAGAATAAACAAGATTAGGGGAGCAGGTAGAGGCTTTAGTTACAAGTGTCTGATCTTTGGAATGATCTCTCAGCAAAAACGTATATTACAACAATTTTGACAAGAACAGGCCATTCAGGTCAATAAACTTGCCAATTACTTAACTGACTTCATTTCTCTATAATGTCATTAAGTTACATTTAGCAAGGGTCCAAAGTACATGAGCCCTGTAGGGTCTCAATAGTTGAAAACAAGGCTGAACGCCCTTTATTATAACTTGCAATACTCATCTAATTCTTTGTTATTGATTGACACTTCATCTGGGGTTTGATTCCTGCATTGCACTTGATGGTGCCATCTTCTTATAAGTAAACAGACAAACTGATGGATAGTTTATAAATATAGTGTCAAACATAGGGGTATAGTATGTTTTTATATGGACTAATGGGTGTAGAAAGAAAATATTTAGATGTAGCACACCCTTGGATAAGAAATCAATGATGCAGAAGGGGGACACTAACCTCTCCTTAGACTCCACCACCTGCACTGCTTATCCCAGTTCTATGACCTAAAAGCAAGAAGACAATACTGCAACTTGAGGACAAACAATAGTGTTGCCTGATTCTATTTTTTTTTTATTTCTTTAATCGATAAACCCTTACTGCATTCATTATACAGAGCCAGCAGCAGGTACCCCAGATTTTGTCTGTGCTTTTCTCTCTTATCTTACAATATTGTTACTTCTATTACATCTATGACAATATCACTACATCTATGGGCTTTAATATGATTTTCGTTTCCTTTTCATCCTACAAGGTGTCAAATCAACCCTTGTCCATGCAATATCTCTTGGTAATGCTACATGGCATTACAGGGGTACTCATTCACCACTTTACACTTCACTGCCAAATTGTATGAACAGTCTTCTCTGTGTATGCCGCACTGCTCTGGGAGTAGCTGGAATACTGTCAAATATCACTTCTACTGAAGAACTCTGAGAGATATATAATTTGTTCAAATTTGTGTTGCCTTTTTTTCCTCTGACATCAAGCCTTTGGGACGTACTGTGCTTTTTTTGTTGTTGTAATATGTCCGACTAATAATACTGAATGACTGTTTTTATGTTTTCACTTCTGTGTTTCAAATGTTGATTAAGTGCAATTGAGAATGTTTTGTTACGTGTTTACTGGAATGTTTTGAAACTTTTAATAATATGAAAAGCATTCTGTTACAATACTGTTGTTGTTACTATGAGTACCTGTTAAGGCGAGTTTCCTGTTCAAATGCATCTTGTTGGATTTCTGGACCCTTAGGGCAAATGCTTTTAACACTATTACATTTTCCAGCATAAAGTAACATTGCCACAGTGAATTTCATAGACTGACTGTTTAGCTACAGTGCCTATAAAATGCACAGTATTCACCCCCTTGGAAGTTTAAAAAATATAATATTATACAACTTTGAATCACAATGGATTTAATTTTCCATTTTTAATATTGATCATCAAACTCTTTAATGCCAATGTGAAAACAAATCTCTGCAAAGTGGTCTAAATTATCTACAAATATAAAACACAAAATAATTGATTGCATATGTGCTCACTCACCCTTTTGAAGTAAGTATTTAGTAGATGCACCTTTGACAACAGGTCTCTATCAGCTTTGCACACCTGGACACCTCAATTTTTCCCCATTCTTGTAGTTTTGGCTTTATGCTTGGGATTATTATCTTGCTGGAAAACAAATCTTCCAAGGTGCAGATTTCTTGCAGACTACATCAGGTTTTCCACCAGGATTTTCCTGTATTTTGCTGCATTCATTTTTAGCCTCTACCCTCACAAGCCTTCCAAGTAATGTATCCTCACAGCCTGATGCTTCCACCACTGTGCTTCATGGCAGGGATGTGTGGTTCTGACAATGTACAATGGTTGACTTATGCCAATCATGGCGTTTAGTCTGATGGCCAAAAGCCCCCATTTTGGTCTCATCAGACCACAAACCTTCTTGTGACCGACTTCAGAGAATCCCAAGTACCTTCTGGCAAACTTCTAGCCAAAATGTCACTTGTGTTGTATATTTATGACATAAATTTATAAATTGAATATTGAAGAAATATTTGGTTAATTCTTTTTGTAAATTAAATGAAGGCAGGAATATAGAAATTTTATGTATAAGGGAAAACATGCCTGTCATTTTATATGCCTGGGGTCAAATCTGACCCCATTTCAACCAGAGGATTAAATTTTTAGCAAAACTTTTTAAATCATTGTGTATTACGAGTCATGTAGTCAGCCGTTACATTTTCATCATATTGTTGCAGGGAACAGGAGTTTAAAATGCAAGGTGAAACACTGGTTGCATGTAGAAATGTATGCTGTATATTACTTCTACAGAATAGTGGGCAAGGAGGGAATGACACGTAGATTGGTCATCAGTTCATCTCAACACACATTCTTGCACACATGCAGAATTATTCAGAAAGCCAGAGGCATGAATTAACCTAGCACGTACCTCATTAACTTGCTCTAGGAAAAAGTAGTGTCTGGGGAAATCCTAAATATGAAAAGGAAATTTCTTATTCTGTGGCAAAAATGAACTCGAACTGCCAATAAAATGCCATTCGAGGACAACGAACTAAAATGATTATTTCTTTTACCAGAGATGCACATGCCAATACTTTAGAAAGCGTGCCAGGTTAATTTCGCAACTCCACGAAATCAGGCCAAAATAACTCTTTCTAGTAGACCTCTCATTCTATTAAAAATTTGGATACCTACCGATTCCGTTATTCGCTAATAACGGCAAGTCTTTCGTTTGATTGACGTTTCAACCACCAATCAGAATTACACATTTTATTCCCGCCTGCCCACTTTGATTGAGCTTACGTAGTCCAATCAACATTCGCTACAGGTTGCGACAGCCCGGTTTAATGGTCAGGGGGTAGTAGATGATGGCTTCCTGAGTGAATCTTGCTTGTGTTTATTTCGTAGCAGTACCGACAGATTGGTGGCTTCCGTTAATGACAGGAATATAGATTTTGGATTATTTTAAGCCCACTCTTCTCCTCTTCGCTATCCTTGATTTATTTTTACGGGCCTATTTTTGCCTAACCAGTCTCTTCTGCAGAGCGGTAATGCGTTGTTGCTTTGAATGAGGCGGAAGTCCCGAGTCCCGTGAAGGAGGATGAACTCCATCACCGGCCGGGAGATCGGTGTTCCTGCAGCCGCTGTCAGTGTCACCAATCCCGGAGCTTCAGCCACACGGGCCCTGCACGTCGAACTCACCTCCCAGCAGGTCAGTCCTACGAAACTGCGTGAACTCCTACTTAGGGTGAACCTCTGATCTGAATCTGCGATTCCTAAACTGCAGACTGTTTGTCTCGAGTAGATAGGGATTTAGGAGACGGTGGCCTTACAGACTTTACACTATAGGTGCCTGGCATTTTTAGATTTACTTTTTCATTAGAGAATACACTGTTGCCGCGTCTGATCGCCTGGAAAGTTGATCAGTACTACTGTACTTCCCCTCTTCACCTTACCAGTGCAAGTGTGGACATGGCTCACCTGTAGCATTCAAGTAGTATGCCACCTGATCTCTGAAACCTTCAGTGTTGAAGTGTGTTAAATTGTAGTGCATTTGAAAGACTACTATCGGTTATTTTTTTCTTCGCTATGGTTGTTAAAAACCATTAAAATGCACATATAGCCCATCTAGGTTTGGCTCCTCTCTGAACGCCCCATCCTGCCTTGGTAAGCGCCGGAACCCATTAATAAGCTGCTATGATACAACTTAAACTAGAATGCATAGATTTGATTGTCTCAGTGAAAAATGGATACAAATATTATTAGCAGCATATTTCATAAGTTTTTTAATACCGAGATCGTTTGACAGCTGCAACTGCAACAGTGTAAGAAAGGGATGGTGCAACATATTTTAGACAATGTCCACAATTTTTTATTTACTCCGTTCAGTAATTCTTTAGCCATGCACAACAGCTTTAACAAATTTAGATCAGAGTACTGTATGTATCTGAAGGACATGTTTATTACATAATACCTCATTCATTTTACATTGTACGTTGTTTGATTTAAGTTATCAAATGCCAAGAACAGTTTCTGTCACAGTAACTCAATTGCTAGCATTCATTTCCAGGGGTGTTTCATGTCGCATATTAACCATACTGAATGTAACACAACAATTTGAAAGTATTTTACATTGCACCTTATTAGAAAAAGTTACTAAGACATCTTTTAAAAGCATAAAGTGTTAAGAAACTTTAAAGTGGCCACATGCTAATGAAAACTTGAATGATGTATTATTTTCATATTTCAAAACTCTGCCTGCTATAATTAATCATAAGTAAAATAAGATATTCAACAAAAAATTCAGTAAAAATTTAAACTTCTCTGAACTTTAATTTCATTTACTTTAAACCCAGTCTTGCATATGGTTTTTGACAATGACTCCATTTTCTTTCTGATTTGTGATATTTGTATTAATACTGTTAGGATGTCTTTCCTGCAATTTCACATTGAACCATGCAAGTTAAGAAAGTGGACAGACAGATGCTGGATTATCTTTAACATTGTGATGGCACTGCTGTTTTTTTTTTTTCTCTGTTTGGCAATGCTAGATTTAAAGGTTATATTTGTATGATAGAGAGGGTAACTGGTGTTTAGGTTTTTGAAGCAGAAAACAAATATAAGATAAAATGGCAAAATTCAAAGTTCAAAGCAGAAATCTCCCTTCACCGACCAGCTCTCTGTTAATGCAGTTTAAGAATAATACAGTGCCAAAAGTGTGCACACGTTTTTCATCTGTTGGAAGAGCATAGTTTAAAAATGTTTGCTCTTGTTAACACTGAAAGATGGGGCAATGAAAGAAATCATTACAAAGCTTTCCAACAGCAGTATGTTCTTATTCACAATGAGGGTATAGAGTACAGACACATTATAACATAAAAGAGCCTTATTTTTTATAAAAGTTAACCTATTCTGTAGGATTTGCACTCAAATAAGAGCACATCATGTTGCCCAGTCCAGGTTTCTTTGTATGAGAGACTTGTTAAATAGTATTTAGTGGACCTTTAAGGTATCTAATCCAGTTGTCAGTCTTGTTTGTCTTTCTGTAACAAACACACATTTAAACTCTTGTGTAAAAATCAGTTCAGCATCTAAGGTTAAGTAACCTGTTCACAGCTTTTGCTTTTCTCTAAAGGATATCAACAGAATTTAAGTACTGTACATTCATTCAAATCTCAACATTGTATTTCAGAAGTGGCAAGTCACCACATAAGTAAATGTAAATTTTAACTTAAATTTTAGATATGTTGAGAGAAACCCTCATGTTCAATGCACCCAAGACTAAAAAAACATTCTACAGTGACAATAATTTAATAACTTGAGTTATTAGTTTATGAAGATTAAGTTTCATAAAGATGAAAGAGCACCACTAGGTTAAAGCAGCTTATCTAGGTTTGGACATCTGACGTCAGTCAGTCAGTTAGTCATTTTCCAACCTACTATATCCTAACACAGGGTCATGGGGGTCTGCTGGAGTCAATCCCAGCCAGCACTCGGTGCAAGGCAGGAACAAATCCTGCCAGCCCATCGCAGGACACACACACACACACACACACACATACACACACACACACACACACACACACACACAGTCACCTGCTGACTAGAAGAACATCAACGAGATGATGGAACAGGCTGACACAAGTACAGGTATACAAGTATTGTTTTGGTCGCTGACCTTGTGCAAGCTTCATATGGAAAGTATAAACCAGGCTTTACTCCAACAGCATAAGGCAATATCTCGGCAATAAAAGGCAATAGACTCTTTTTTCTTTTTATTTATTTTTTGTTAAGTAACATAGGTATTTTAACTTCAAGAAAAGAAGTACTGAATTGCGTTCCCTTTGACAGAGAAATTAGCAGGAAAATATCTTTGTATTTGTGCACCAAGTATTGCCTCTCAGAGAATGTTCAGTACAGCTGGCAACATTGTGACCCCAGTGAGATGCTGCAGATAAAGAAGATATCCATCCATCCATTATCCAACCCGCTATATCCTAACTACAGGGTCACGGGGGTTTGCTGGAGCCAATCCCAGCCAACACAGGGCGCAAGGCAGGAAACAAACCCCAGGCAGGGCGCCAGCCCACCACAGGGTGCACACACGCACTCACACACCAAGCACACACTAGGGACATTAGGATCGCCAATCCACCTAACCTGCATGTCTTTGGACTATGGGAGGAAATCCACGCAGACACAGGGAGAACATGCAAACTCCACGCAGGGAGGACCCGACCACTGTGCCACCCTCATCTAAAGTCAGAGTCATTAAAATTGATTTAGCTCTATATATTTTTTTATTTTAATCTGTTACTGAGAGTTAGAGTACCTTGTTTACTGTAGCATTCTTTACATAAATTACACACAATACTAGCTCTAGAGTGTAAATATAAAAACATTTTTGAATCAATACTATTTGGCCATTGACAGTTGGGCATCTGATGTGTGGCAGTGGATGCTGCTGTGTAAATCTGTACGCTGTTAAATTCATTCAACTAGCAACAAGCATTGTCAAATCTGACTTGTCATTTCTCTCTTCATTTAGACCATGAAACAAGCACAAATGTATGCAAATATGACCTGCGTTGAAATTTGTTTAACAATTGTTGTATGATATTATGTTAAAAAGTGTGCTACAAAAAAAAAAGTGACCTTTTAAAAAGGTGGGTGGGCATTTGAAATGCTTTATAGTTTGTATGCGTCCAGGCAGAGGAAAGAACAGGAGCATGGGAAGGCTGACATTATGTTGTTGCATTATGCTGTGGCCAATTCCCTTAGTAAGGTGAAAGCTTCTGCTAAATGTTGTGATAATTGGAATGAGTTTAGATTAGTGGACTTTTTAAGAATTACCTGAGCAACACAAGAGTAGAAACAGAAGAATATTTTTACAAGTACTTTCTCTAATAAACAGTCAACCTGTTAATTATTTTAAATGGAAAGTAATATACTAACACACACACAAACCAAAAAACCTTTATTTTATGTAATACTTTTCTATAGTTATCACATTGCCAGGTTACATTACAAATGTAGAACTATAGTAAAATTTTATGCAAGTTGAGGACATGCAGGTTAAATCAACTAAGTGAGGCTGAAGTTAAGATTAAATCTCCATCACAGGGCCTTAAAGTACAGTTCCTTACGTGTAAAGTAACATGATTTAAAATGAAAAGAAGGCTTAGCATCCAGAAACAAACAACACTCCTGTCTTGATTTGTGTTGTTCCAATTATTCTTTTTACATATTTAGTCATGATTTTGAACATAGCTATAATGATGTACACCTCTGACACAGAAATTGCAAAAGTGCCAGACTTTGTTTTGGAATGTAAGTCTTGCATTGTAAGTGAAGTCCATTGTGCTATTGCTCTGTAATTTTTTACTAGCTGACATGTTTTTCTTTTTGCGTGCTTGATCAGACTGAATTGTACCGGCTATGCTGTTACTCAGTTACTTGCCTTGGCATCACTGCAACTCTCCAATGTGCGTTGTACTGGTGGTTTGAAGGGAGTTTTTATTTTATTTTTGTGTCTTTTCCAAAAGTAGTTTGTAGTTGCTATAATTGCAAAAGTTAATTTACTACTGTCTTGTGTGTTTAGACTTCCTGGTCTATTGTATATTGTTTGTGTATCAGCTTTCTTAATAACTTTTAAAATTTGCTATTTGAAAAGAAAATGTTATTTTTTTTTACTGAAGATAGGGACAAATATGTGAGAACCAGCTGGTAAGAGTATTGCAAAGTATCATAGTGTGAATTTTTTCATATAAAGGAATACTCCACCCAAAAATGATATGGGGTATGTAACATTAAAAAAAAAAAATGTGGATTGCAGTGATGGCTGAAAGAAGTTTTTTAATCTCATTTTTTCATGTAGTACAGAGCCAACAAAGGTTATGCTTTAGTGAAAGCAGTCAGTGACAAACGCTGGACAACAGTATCACAATGTCCATTTAGAAAAAAAAAAAAAATCTCACATTACTAATGTTGCATATTTGATGTCAGTTCATCCAGTTGTATATGGAAAATGAGCAAAATGCATGCATTTTTTGCTAAAATTTTTTTTAAAATGAATTCTTCCAGCAAAACAAATGTAGCCCACAACCCAGACCCATTTGATGTGGGTTCGTATTTTTGAATTTAAGATAGTAGTGTTAGCCAATGCATCATTGTGCTGTTTGTGAAATATCATGCATACTGTCCTGTCAGCATGTGTTACTAGATTAAGAAATGAGGCTTGTTTAAAAAAAAAAAAAACAAGACAAATTATTATTTTTTTTGTTTGCTAAGAATAATGCTAGAAATACAGGACTCTGGTCATCCTAGTATAAGTCCACATGAATAATGGGACAGTTTTTTTAGGGCAGTCCTTTCTTGTAGCATGGAGATGTTGGGACAGTGTTCAGCCACATCTCTGCTGACTGGTGAAAGAGCCCAGAACCACTTCACTTAATATGTGCTGTTTTTTTGGCATTTTAACATGAGAAACAGGGTTTCATTGAATTGTGTAATGCAGTTGATCAATTTGGAATTATAGTACAAAGTGTGTGTATTTTAAGCCAGCTTCCCAGCACTGGTTTGTCTTAGGAAACACATGCAAGTGGACAGTAGACTTGGCTCTTTCAAAAATTTAAGATTTTGATAAAAAAAAAAAAAGTACCGTGTTCAGTTCAGTTCAGATTTATTGTAATGTGTACAAAGTGCAATTTTTGACCAACATATACAGTACATCCGGAAAGTATTCACAGTGTATCACTTTTTCCACATTTTGTTATGTTACAGCCTTATTCCAAAATGGATAACATTTTTTTCCACAGAATTCTACACACAATATCCCATAATGACAACATGAAAAAAGTTTACTTGAGGTTTTGCAAATATATTAAAAATAAAAAAACTGAGAAATCACATGTACAGGGTGCGCACAAAGTCTGTATACCTCTATCTTTAGGAGCATTTACAGGAATAACCAAGACAGTTTGGTTCCTGTGGACATCAGCTCAAGTCTTCCCGGTATTTCGAGGTGTGTTTCCAACATCCTGTCTGGTGCTGCCACCTGCTGCTGCTCAAGAAATTGCAACAACGTGGTGGTTGTTCCAAGACAAAGCAATGGGTCACACAAGTGTTTTTTCATGATTGAAGAGCGTTTGGTGGCCACTGTGTGGGTTCATGAGCGGCCTGTTACTTGGAAATTGATCAAAAATGTCATTGGTGACTTTGTTGTGTGTTTTGGGAAGGCATCGCCGACAAATTGGATGTTGTTGCAGTGGGAGAAGAAGGCTTTTGCAACAGGCAGCGTTCGAGATGCGCCGTGAAGTGGAAGACCATCCACAAGGCATGAAACATGTGCAGATGTGGCAGAGTCTGTCCAACGATTCCCAAAGAAATCCACTCGTAAACGTGCTGCTGAGATGGGAATAGCGGAATGGACAATGTGAAAACACATCAAACAGGACTTGCAAATGAAATGTTGGCGTCCATTGCACATTAACGAGTTATCAGATGCTGACTTGGACAGACGTCAAGATGCTTATGATCTGATGCTGCACCAATTTCCAACAAATGCTGAGAAGGAAAAGGTTATGTTCTCTGACGAGTGCGCGATTTATCGCAGCTCCCGCAATCGAAACGTGTTTTCAAAATCCTCCAAAAGATAGGGGTATACGGACTTTATGCACACCCTGTGCATCAGTATTCACAGCCTTTGCTCAATACTTTGTCGATGCACCTTTGGCAGCAATTACAGCCTCAAGTCTTTTTGAATATGATGCCACAAGCTTGGCACAACTATCCTTGGCAAGTTTCGCCAATTCCTCTTTGCACTACCTCTCAAGCTCCATCAGGTTGGATGGGAAGCATCGTCGCACAGCCATTTTAAGATCTCTCCAGAGATGTTCAATCAGATTCAAGCCCGGTCTCTGGCTGGGCCACTCAAGGACATTAACTGTCCTGTCCTGTCTTGGAGGTCTACAGACAATTCTTTTGACTTCATGCTTGGTTTGTGCTCTGACATGAACTCTCAACTGTGGGACCTTATATAGACAGGTGTGTGCCTTTCCAAATCATGTCCAATCAACTGAATTTACCACAGCCGGACTCCAATTAAGCTGCAGAAACACCTCAAGGATGATCAGGGGAAACAGGATGCACCTGAGCTCAATTTTGAGCTTCATGGCAAAGGCTGTGAATACTTATGTACATGTGCTTTCTCAATTTTTTTATTTTGAATAAATTTGCAAAAACCTCAAGTAAACATTTTTCATGTTGTCATTATGGGGTGTTGTGTGTAGAATTCTGAGGAAAAAATGAATTTAATCCATTTTGGAATAAGGCTGTAACATAACAAAATGTGGAAAAAGTGCTGCTCTGTGAATACTTTCCGGATGCACTGTATCTCGCAACCACTCATTGATGTTGTGAATATCACTCTGTAGGTTATGTAAAACTCATGTATCATCACAATGTTTTCCACACAACTTAGAGTAATTATTACACAGCCTGCATTGCATGAAGAAAGAAGATGGCACAGAGTTGATGGAGTAAGTTGTGGATGAAGTGCAAAATGCTAGAAGGTGCCAAAGGTAAATTCACAGAGCTTTTCTCATATTTAAAATAGCAGCCTTTATGGCAAGTGTGGTGCTGTGCAGTACTATTGATTACACTTCTTTAATACACACTTAATTGTGGAAGCACTGTATGTGATTAACATTCATCATCCTTGTAAGTTACTGATAAACTGGGCCCTGACGCCAGGATGTTTTTATTCCTTGCTTGAGCCAGAGTTGACCAGTTTTAACCTTGTAAGTTTCTGCCAGGCGGTATGCTCAAAATGTTGCAACAGACAAATCAGACCTGACAGTGTTTGAAAATGACACAATATATGTTTTTCTTTGCTTGATGATTACATATATCCTAGGAGGAAGCTGGGAGGACTGAGGCAACATGTAATTTGACCATATGTGAGGTTCACTATAAGCAAAAAAAATCATATGATATGATTATGCATTTACCATCAACTATTGTGTCTGTATACTGACAGCTCTCTTGCTATATTAGACAATTGGCACACTTTTGTACAGAACTGCATTATTAGTTCCAAAACAATGGCATGGCAGGACATAACTGACCAGTATTTCCCAACTCGGGGCTATCCATACTATTTAGGCAAACAGGCTATTGCCTAGATAATAAAATTGGGGGAAGGCATTTTTGTGAAAAGTACAGACCCCGACTTATGAAAACTATGCCTCAGTGCAATTGTCTGACTAACATTAACATGAATATATTGTTTTTGTATACTAGCATTCGATGACCTACATGAGCACTTTGCAGGTGGTCTTTCAGATCCCAGCTTCTCAGAGGCTGTTTGCTGAATGTCCTCATTTCTTTATTTTCTTCTAGTGCATACATATAGTTTTATTTCTGTTTTCGTATATTTTCCATTTTAGGAAACTTGGTTCTTTATCTTATTTTGCATCCTTACTTTGACATTGGATTGAAGCAGACTTTAAATCGATACATTTATTTTTTTCACTTCTTCCTTTAATTTGCAAGCACTGTGCATTGCTATTACAATTGCTTCTGGTCAGTATACACTTTACAACCATGGAATTTCTTTAACTGCATTTTTAATACTGTATATACTATGTCTGTTTTATTATGATAATGGTGATTATTATTACTATTATTTTTATTATTAATACTCTATATTAGTATTAGCATGAATTGTTTCTAAAATTAGTGAACATTTTAGACAAGCCCTTTCACACAAGCTGGTGGTAATTTGTGTTGTTTATATTATACTGTATATGTGATATACACTCATTGGTCATTTTATTAGGTATACCTGTTCATCTGCTTGTTAATGTAAATATGCAATCAGCCAATCACATGGCAGCAACTAAATGCATGTAGACTTTGTCAAATCAACCTGCTGAAGTTCAAACCGAGCATCCAGAATGAGAAAGAAAGGTGATTTAAGTGACTTCAAACTTGGCATGGTTCTTGGTATCGGATGGGTTGGTCTGAGTATTTCAGAAGGTGCTCATCTATTGGGATTTTCATAACGACCATCTCTAGGGTTTACAGAGAATGGTCCGAAAAAGGGAAAATATCCAATGAGTGGCAGTTGTCTGCTTGAAAAGGCCATGTTGATGTCACAGGAGAATGGCCAGACTGGATCAAGCAGATAGAAAGGCAACAGTAACTCGAACAACCAGATGTATGCAGAAGAGCATCTTTCAATGTGCATCACACCGAACCTTGAAGTAGTTGGGCTACAGCAGCAGGAGACCACACCTGGTGCCACTTCCTTCAGTTATGAACAGACAGCTGAGGCTACAATGTGCACTGGCTCACCAAAATTTGACAATAGTAGATTGGAGAAAACATTGCCAGATCTGATGAATCTCGATTTCTGCTGTGACATTTGCATGTTAGGGTCAGAATTTGGCATCAAAAACATCAAAGTATGGATCCATCCTCGTGTATCAACAGCTCAGTCTGGTGGTGTGATGGTGTAGGGGATTTTTTTTGGTACACTTTGGGCCCCTTAGTACCAATTGAACATTGTTTAAATGCTGGTTACTTTGGTGCCAGAACAATGAATGAAATGTAAAGTGCATCTCTTTATCATTTAGGCCACCCACTCATCAGAATATCTACTTGCCTTCCCTTTGCCTTCTTTTACCACTTTTAGTTAATGGGGTTGACTCTTCTCCTTCTCCTTTTTTTTCCCCCTCTCTTAAAATCGGTAATAGCAGACACAACTCTTCATCCATCAGTAGACTCTCACTTCCTCTGCTGTGACTCCTCCTACTGACAAGGAGAATCTCAACATTCCAATTGAACAGGCTGAAGCAGGTATGAATGAGTTTTGGTTGTTGTCAGTGTCAAAGAGGGCAGCCATAGTCACACCCGGAAACAGTTTGTGCCAAATGGGAACAGAAAAAAGATGGAAGTCTGTTTGAAGGGTTACTACAACCCAGTACCAACTAAAGGGGCTAATGCAACCAACCCTTCAAAGACTAACACATGAGTCAATATAAAGAATTTCAAGAGGCAGGTATCATATTTTTAAAATATGGAAACATTAATCAGCATAAGCCTATACACTGTTGCGTTTGAAGTAGGGATGTGAAGTTTGTTTTTGTCTACATGACAGGTTAAAATGTTTTTTGTAGTCAGTTCAATGTATTAAGATGGGTCTGTTTTATATTTTATCAGTTTTATTTGGATACTTTTTTTTTTAAAACTTGGAATGAAGTGTGCTGTTGTAGTGCATTAGTTTCTTTTATTTTATTAAATACGATTTTTAAAGTGATGTATTTCATTACATTTTCTGCATAATGTAAGGCACTATAACTTTTCAGTGCTTCAGAGCATGTATTTGGTAGGTCAGGACTCTTTTTCAGATGAACAACAGCACACTTCACAGAAAAGCATATTGCCATTATAATCTTCCTTTCAAAAAATTTGGAAGTTACAAAGACAGTATAGTCTGTTTACATAAAAATGAAATGTATACTGTTTGCATTTATTGATAGCCTTTATGTGTGTTAATGGTGTGTTTTGTATCTTACTTTTGTGACCTATTGCACTCCCTTCTTTTAAATGTAAGGTTTATTTACTGTTTGCAAAGACCACCTTAATGTTCTTTTTACTTGAATGCTTATTTTGTTAATTTTATGCATTTTAAGCTGTTTACAAAAGATTGCACTACTTATTTAACTAAGATTTAATGACATTTATAACATTTCATTTCACTACCTCAGTAACAGTATTTGTTTTGTTCAATGACTGGATTTAAATTTTTTTATTGTTTACAGAATGTTACAGTTACCGGTTACAAAAGACTGCAGTACCTGAATTTGCATTTAATGACAGTAGTCCTAGGGTGTTGTACCATGTTAGCCATTAAGAATGCAGTGAGAAGTCAAGCAAAATAACACCTTTTATTGGCTAACTAAAAAGATTACAATATGCACTCTTTTGAGGCATCTCCGGCCCCTTCTTCAGGCAAGATGTATTTGTCTGTTATTTGTATTCTTCAAAGTAAGATTTTAATAAATACAGAATTGCAATTTATTTTAAATATTTTTTTTTATTTAGTTTATATACTGTATTGGGTGTCGAAAATTGTATTGAATTTCAATACTTTATATCTTGCCTGAAGAAGGGGCCTGAGTTGCCTCAGAAGCTTGCATATTGTATTCTTTTTAGTTAGCCAATAAAAGGTGTCATTTTGCTTGACTTCTCATTACATCCATAATGCCTAACATGGTACAACACCCTAGTACTAAATACTTTTCTTAGTATAGTATTGAGGTTTGAAATTTTGGTATTGTGACAAATCTAAACTATAGTACTAACTGTAGTTTATATTATATAATACTAACTGTTCCCCATTATTTGTTAGCATATCACTTTGTACCTTTTAAAAGGTGTCTTTGGATAAAGCCATTTGCTAAATAATAATTTTGAACCACTAAGTGGTCCTTCAAATTTGATGATGCTATCAGTCGTTCTCTATCTGAAATAAACAAAGGCTCACACTGTGCCAGTTTATAAAAAACAGAGGCAATCCATTGAATATTGTTCAGATATTATCCAGCCCACTGCTGATAATGAATGAGTTGAATAGCAATGAATTTTTTTGGATTTCTGGGAGCATGAAATGAATATTGACTATATGTAACAATTTTGACCAGATGCATGCAATTTTTGACAGTTGTTTTCTTTTATTTAACAAAATTCCCACAGTTTGCAATAGGCACAACATAATAGAATGCAAAGCTTGTGTAGTTCCACTTTCTCTGGTCACATCAGCCTGTGCACACAGAGGCCCTAATTGTCACCTGTGCAGAAAGTATAAATCAGCCTTGAAGCAAACATAACAGCAGAATTTCAGATATCATCGAACTATACACTGGCAATCTCTTTCTGCCGAAAGGGAGGCTCCATGGAACAGAGGACATTAGAAGAGGAAATTTATTCTCTCAATTTGAACAGAATGCCCAGTTTTGAAATCGGCTATTGCTGCGCAACTATAACGTGCTGTTTTTGAACGTGAAGTATGAATGTAAGATTTGCAATGTTGTACTGTATGGTTGCAATATGTAGGATAAATGTTAGAGATATTTAGCATGATGCATTGCTGATTAGGGCTGCCACAGTCATACATTTTAGTTGACAATTATCCATTTTCATCCATTTTCTAACCCACTGAATCCGAATACAGGGTCACGGGGGTCTGCTGGAGCCAATCGCAGCCAACACAGGGCACAAGGCAGGAACCAATCCTGGGCAGGGTGCCAACCCACCGCAGGACACACACAAACACACCCACACACCAAGCACACACTAGGGCCAATTTAGAATCACCAATCCACCTAACCTGCATGTAGTTGAATTGTGGGAGGAAACCGGAGCGCCCGGAGGAAACCCACGCAGACACGGAGAGAACATGCAAACTCCACGCAGGGAGGACCCGGAAAGCGAACCCAGGTCCCCTAACTGCGAGGCAGCAGCGCTACCACTGCGCCACCGTGCCGCCCTAGTTGACAATTATTTGTCATGCAAATCATTGCGATTAACGATTTGTCATTTTGTGTTCATTGTATGCCACCATTATGGAGTAATGAAAATAAAACACATACACCTTATAAAGAAGAAGAGCCATTTATTGGCACATAACATTAGAACATATAAATATAAATTGCATTTTTATTTGCCTTTCAGCCCGAGTAAAACAAAAAGTATATAGAGCAGATATGACATATATAACAATAACCAAGGTACCAGGTTTCCTCCCACAGTCCAAAGACATGCAGGTTAGGTGGATTGGCGATCCTAATGTCCCTAGTGTGTGCTTGGTGTGTGAGTGCGTGTGTGCACTCTGTGGTGGGCTGGCGCCCTGCCTGGGGTTTGTTTCCTGCCTTGCGCCCTGTTTTGGCTGGGATTGGCTCCAGCAAACCCCCGTGACCCTGTAGTTAGGATATAGCGGGTTGGATAATGGATGGATGGATATCTTCTTTATCTGCAGCATCTCACTGGGGTCACAATGTTGCCGGCTGTACTGAACATTCTCTGAGAGGCAATACTTGGTGCACGAATACAAAGATATTTTCCTGCTAATTTCTCTGTCAAAGAAAACGCAATTCAGTACTTCTTTTCTTGAAGTTAAAATACCTATGTTACTTAACAAAAAATAAATAAAAAGAAAAAAGAGTCTATTGCCTTTTATTGCCGAGACATTGCCTTATGTTGTTGGAGTAAAGCCTGGTTTATACTTTCCATGTGATGGTTGCACAAGGTCAGCGACCAAAACAATACTTGGATACCTGTACTTGTGTCAGCCTGTTCCATCATCTCGTTGATGTTCTTCTAGTCAGCAGGTAACAGTGTTTGGTTAGTGTCACATACCTAACAATATTGCAGCAGTGGAAATGAGAATGATCAAGAGTTGTGCCTGTTATTACTGGCTTTAAGAAGTAAAAGGGAAGTTGAAGTGCCAATCTTAGATCCAATAACCAGAAAAAGGTTAAGGGAGTGCGGGTACAATATTCTTGTGAGTGGCTGACCTACATGATGAAGAAATGCATTTCGAATATTTTTGTTTGTTTGTGTTGTGCTTTAATGAAATGCTGCATCATATTCAGCCCTTTGTTCATCATTCTGACAGGCATGTAACCAACCTCTCCTAGAAATGCATCACTTGGAAAGTCCAGTGCACATGAGTGTGTTGCTGTATCTGCTGTCATTTTCTCCTTGTAGCTCTCACAAGCAATGTGGGCACATCACGTCAAAGAGTAGTTAATAAAAGTTATAAGTATTCATATTATCCTGCATGGAGGTAAATTTAATCTGGCCAGGTTAGGGCCACGAGGAACCATGTGATCATCATAGCAGCACCGGGTGTCTTTGTCTGTCTTTTTGTGTTAAATTTGTTGTCACCCTGCAAAGTCATATAACATATAAACAGGAAGAGGTTCTGAATATCAGTGGCAACCACTGTCATTCTAATGTGCTTGCTGGCAAAGTTGACAAATTGAAGCTGTTAATAGGTACTAAAACGAGAATTTTCTTTTTCATCTGCTCTGTGCTTTTACTACTATGCAGCTGTTAAATGATGCTCATCATGCCTTCTCCTGTGGCCCACTTGGTAATTCTGACCATTCTATGATTCATTTTATTCCTGCTTACAAATAAAAGCTAAAAACTGTGATGTCGGTAAAAAGAACAATTAGAAAGTGGACCAGCAAGGCAACAAATGCCTTGAGCATAGGGAAAGTGCTATATAAATAAAATATTATTATTATTATTATTGAGGAGCTTTTCCTGCACAGACTGGAGTGGCTTCAAAACTGCCACCTCCAACATACATGAATACACTGATGTTGTAACTTCATATATTAGTTTTTGTGAAGATGTTTGTAATTCATCAAAAACAATTGCGAAGTTTAGCAATGATAAGCTTTGGTTCACCCCAGAGCTTAGATGACTGTGCCAGGACAAAGAGTGTGCTTTCAGATCTGGCAATCGTGAGGAATACAAGAAAGCCAAATATATAGTATTTTGATCAAAGTTGCAAAAAGAAAGTACTCGCATAAGCTGCAAAAGGAACAATTGTTTGTACTGTAAATGACAGTGCATCACTCTGGAGAGGCCTTAAACGGGTTGCTAATTACAAGAAACAAACATCATACAGTTCTGCTGATCCCAGTCTGGCTAATCAGTTAAATCAGTTTTTACCGTTGCATTGAAAGACAGACCAGTTGACTACAGTATTTGCAGACCTTTTCAACCAATCTCTGGATCTTTGCACAGTTCCTGCCTGCTTCAAGCTCTCCACTATTATTCCAATAGCAAAAAAATAATCAAAGGTCACAGGCCTAAATGACTACAGACCAGTAACTTGAATCTCTGTGGTAATGAAGACCTTTGAACGCCTTACTCTGAATTACCTCAAGAATGCTACAAAAGACTTCCTGGACCCATTTCAGTTTGCAAACTGAGCCAACCGGCCTGTGGATGATGCAGTGAATTAAGGTCTAAGCTTAATTTACCAACACCTTTAGTACTAGGGTGTTGTACCGGTTTAGCCAGGCAGATCTTGCCTGAAGAAGGGGCCCGAGTTGCCTCGAAAGCTTGCATATTGTAATCTTTTTAGTTAGCCAATAAAAGGTGTCATTTTACTTGACTTCTCATTACTAACACCTTGATAAGCCAGGGGTATATGTGAGGATCTTGTTTGTGGACGTTTGCTCTGCTTTCAATACATTCATCCTAGTTGAGTCTGCAACTTTCACTTTTCCTGTAATCAGACATTTATTTCCCTTACTGTTTTTGCCATGGCACCAAGCCACCTTATGTAGGGCCATGTTGTCTTTGCAGTTTGGCTTTTTTGTACCAGAAGGACAGGCCAATAATATTATATACATACTGTAGATGCTGTCCAATACTAACAATATGTATGTTCTTAAATTTGATAATATCTAGTTTGTAATTTTTTTTTTTTACCTTTCCCCACTATTTCACCAGGGCAACATCAGGTAACTCTACTAGTATATGTAAGCACACAAAAAATACATTTTTTTTTAGCTTTAGGGTAGTAGAATTTTTAGGATCCCCTAAAGAATATTTAACCTGGTCTGTTATACAGTATATTAGCCTGGAACATACTCATCATTGACCTCTTTTAGGAATCTTTAAATTAAAACTGGTGTTGCAATGTGTGTATT
The DNA here is from genome assembly GCF_016835505.1 of Polypterus senegalus. Taxonomy (NCBI): domain Eukaryota; kingdom Metazoa; phylum Chordata; class Cladistia; order Polypteriformes; family Polypteridae; genus Polypterus; species Polypterus senegalus. The sequence goes on from NC_053155.1 coordinate 129,185,776, forward strand.
GTATTTCATTTTGATTATGCAATCCCAGCGATATCTTCAAAGCTACAGTATTCTTCAAAGCTACAGTATTATTTATAAACATTATACAAACAGTGTACATATAACTCTGATAGATTAAGTTTCAATTGCATGACTCTTCTTTATTAGAAGTTCTTTGTGTATGAGAGAGAGCTTGAGCTTACAGAAACCTTTTAAAATGACTTACTTGAATTGTTTCTCTTAAGCTAATTACTGCCATGAAAATACTTATATAAATGTGATTTACTCAAAGCGTTAAGCTGGTTGAGAATCTCATGACTTAGATTTGATGTTAATTCGTAAATTTTATTCTTTTAAGCTTTTTCTTGAAATAGAAATAATGTACATTTACTAATGCTGAAAGTAATTCCTGATTCAATAAAAAACATACATTTTTAACTATGCTAATCTGACTTTGTGGTGCAAGAATTCCTTAATATTAATAACGGCAAACAAAGTGGACTTTCTCTTGAAATATTTGTTTTATTTGTTATGATTAAAACCTATTGTGTTACAAAATTCTGACATAATAAGCTAATTATTTATACTCTGCTTGTAATTGTTTTAATACGTTCTTACTGACATATAATCTGATTGGTTATAACTCCTTTTTGATGCATTTCCAGAAGTGAAACTGACACTATCACTAATGCCATACTTTTGAAAAAGATTCATGAGTGTTTTCCTTTGTATCATTTTAAACTTGTAATCAAACAGGTCAGCTACGCAGATGTCCAATTAAACCACTCATGTCTTTATATAGTTTTTTTATGTCCTAATACATGTATTATTATTGTGTTTTTTAGAGACGTCTGCGTCATCTTCGTAGCATTGCAGCACGGAACATTGTCAACAAGAATGGATCTCCATTATTGGATACATACTTCACCCTACATTTGTGCGACAAGGACAGGATATCTAGAGGTACTAATATTTGTGTATTAATTTCATTGTAGATTAGAATTAAGTAATGTTTTCAGTTTGCTGTTTAGATATTTATTATACAAACAATACTTGCATGTAATAGTTGGCAATGTGAGGTACAAACCATGCACCCATTAGTAATTTTATTTCAGTATTATCACAGTTTCTTCAGGCACCAGTAAGCAGCGCAGAGGTGATGTGTGTGTTTATGTCAACAATGAATGGTGTAGATATGCTGCAAAAGTGTCCAGCCATTGCCCCCTGGAGCTGAAATGTCTCACTGTGAAGTGCTATCCTTTTGACCTGGATTCAGAGTTTACTGTTATTCAGAATTTACTCCCATGACCAGAATAAAAATAAGTGCTGAGCTGCAAACCACGCATCCCTGCAGTCTTATTTTTGTGGATGGAGATTTTTAATCATGTGAACCTGAAGACGATTCTCCCCAACTTTTACATGACATGAACTTTCCCACCAGGGGAAAGAACAAACTAGGCCTTGTGTTTACTAACACTCATCATGCTTACAAAGCTGTACCTTGCCCACATCTCGGTTTTTCTGATCAAGTTTCTGTTCTGCTACTACCTGCATACAGAACACTACTTAAACTGTCCAGACCAATTCTTAAACAAATCGGGGTGTAGCCTGAGGCTATTTCTGCTCTGTAGGACTGTCTTGATCACGCTGACTGGGCAATATTTAAAGCAGCTGCCAGCTATGGCCATCAGATCAACTTAGAGGAATGTGCATCATCAGGCACTGGCTACATTAACAAGTGCATAGATGATGTAACTGTCTCAAAGACCAACAGAATATGTGCAAATCAGAAGCCAAGTGGGACATTGGAGGTACGTGCACTGTTAAATGCCTGTAATGCTGCCTTCTGACCAGTTGACAAAATAGCTCTCAGGACAGCAAGGGCAAACCTATTGTGGCATCAAAGCAGCTAAGCAAGAGTATGGTCAGAAAATCAAAGCCACTTTCAGGACACCAGCGATACATGGCACATGTGACAGGAAAACCATGCTATCACAAACTATAAGACTATCTGCAGTGCTAATGCTTCTCTTCCAGATGTTCGAAATCAGGGGTTTTTAAACACAGTCCTTGGGACTGACTGTGGCTGCAGGTTTTTGTTCCAACCAACTGCTGTTTTTAACTGGACTCCTGGGCTAATTAAGTGAACTGTTATTTCATAGATTCTGTGTTTTGGAAACACTGTAGAAGTTAGAAAACTAATTGGTAAAAAAAAAAAAAAGGTTATTAAATGTACTAAGCAGTTATATGGGAATAAATGTATTTTTTTTAACAATATTTTCATCTTTATTTTCATTCTACGTTTCCATGTGTTCTAATTGTTTCATTAATCCAATATTTACTAATTAGTGGGTGTAACGCTAAAGTAGCTGCAGCCTTTCACGTTTCAGTGTTGTTTGCCTGGGTGTCTGCCCTGCTCATTTTTAATTGTCATTATTAAGATACAATGAAAAGTGCATAGAGAAAGGGCAAAATATAATGAAATCAAACAAAGAGAGTTAATCATTTAGATCTATAGCAAAAACAAAAATATTTCTAAGTGTCTTATAAATGTAAAAAATCTTGCTGCTGTGCTATTCTGAATGTAGAATAAGAGAAGAGGAAAAAATACCAGCTAATTAAATGAGATCAGTGTTATCATTTGTTCTAACCGATTATGAATCTGGCTGCAACAAAAACCTGAAGCCAGTGGGTCCCCAGGACTTAATTTGAAAACCCTGTTCTTAATAACTTTAGCATGTAGTTTGATGCCCTGAGTGACATACCTGCGAGGAAGTCCATCCCTCTTAAAGAAGAACCAGTTCTGAGCACTGCTAACATGAGAAGAACGTTGTAAACCCAAAGAAAGCTGCTGGACCAGGCAACATGCCTGGCTGAGTACTCTGTAAATCTGCAAACTAGTTGATAGATATGTTCAGCATTTTGCTGAGACAGCCACCCCCAGTTGGTTCAAAACCCCCACCATTGTACTCATGCTGAAGAAGTCATCTGTCTCTTGCCACAATGACTCTTAGCCCTATACCGCTCACACCTGTTATCACTAAATTTTTTGAAGAGGCTAGTTTTGGGCCAGTTGAAAGCCGGACTTACCCATCACATGACCCTCTCCAGCTTGCCTATTGCTCCAACCATTTTACTGTAGATGCCACATTATCTACTGTTCAATTGGCCCTGTTCCATCTGGATAAAAGACATTGACTTCAGCTGTCACCACCACCGTCCATCAAAGGTTCATAGGGAACTTGAGTCTTCTAGGCTACAACACTTCCCTATGCAACTTGGTCTTGCAATTCCTGACAGAGAGACCACAGACAGTTTGCATGAAAAACACCATCTCCAATACCAATACGCTAAGCACTGGTGCCCTCCCGGCTCATAGTTATCCCTCTTCTGTTCACTCTATTGAATCACAATTGTACGGCTAAGTTATAGTTCTAACACCATCATTACGTTTGCTGATGATACAACTGTGGTGGGTTTCATCAGCAGTGGGGATGAGTCAGCTTACAGTACAGCAATTTCAAGATTGATGGACTAGCACACGTGTACATCCTTTCATACATAAACTAGCGCTTCACAGGTTATGCATGTGAAGTGAATGAGTTTCATTTTCATGTTGCACTAATGTTGCAGATGGACAAGCACTGCCTGTGGAGTCCTCCTTTCCATTATGCTGTGTTCAAATAATGTCTGTGGGGTAAAAAAGTCACATTGCACAGTATAGCAGAATGTCCAGAACCAGATGCTACGTGCAGTGAAATATAAGAAGCTGTCGAGGTATAGGTCTTAGTGCGAGACAGAATGGTAGTGGGTCATTACAGTCCCTAGTGATGAATACACTTGCTGTTGAGCTTTTTTAGTCACCCATGGATGGATATCTGACCTGAACCAGTACGGTGCAGGTGCTACCCATATCTGAGCAGCTCAAGAGTAGATGACAGAGAGTGGAATCACTCAAATCCATATACCTCACTCCCCCAACGGAGACTTGGTATGTTGTTGTTGAATTAATTGTATGTTTCTTACTGTCGCCTACATTATAGCCTACATTAGCCGATATTATATTGTATATTGTAGCCAGCAAAAAACATTGCAAATTTAAAATGCTAATATTTGCATCTATTTATGCTGAAGGTTAATCTGTGTAATTGTTAGTGCTTTTGGTATGTTGTCCTGTAATATAACAGTCCAAACCACATGTATTGGTTTTTCAAACTGTTCTAGCAACCCCTGTGGAGTGGGGATGGGGGTTTTTGTTTGTCATTGGATGTTGTTTCTGTTACACAAAACTTCTAGTCAATAACGAAGTAAAATATTTTAATATGCATAGTCAATTGATTGTGAAAACTGATTTTATTTGAAAACAATCACAGTTATTATATTAATATGCTTGAAGGGAATACAGTAAATTACGATTAATGTGCATTTGATTTTCACTGTAAATTGTAATAATTTAATTGCAATGATTTTTTTTTTAATTAAACAGCAGCTCATATTGCTTTTTGCTGGCTGATATAAGTCAGCAAAGCCATAACTTAAGTAGCATGTCATAACTATAAACCATTTGCAGTTAGTCATTGCTCACCTTGTGGCATGAAAAATCTTGAGTGAAACCTAGATATTATAATTTTAGATACTGTAACACAGCCATTATGCTGTGATGGTATGCTAACTTAGTCTTACTGTGTCAGCCGATAACTGTATTATCTATTACAGTATTATTATTTGTTATTATCTACCACTATTATATACATATATATATATATATATTTTTATATACATATATATATATATATGAAGGTAAAAATTGTTACAACAAATATCTCTACAACAAAGTATTTTTATGGTCCCGACAGCTTCCCCATATGACATGAGTCTATAGGAGTCTATAGAAATCTCATTACTATGAAGTACATTCAGCAGATACTTTCATTACAAGAAAGTGCCCAAAAGACCTTGAAATGCCTGAATGAATCATCTACAGAGCAGCTACTTCTGTGGCCGCAGCTCAGTGCTCATCACTTGTCCAACACAGTCCCCACAGTGAAGCATGGCGGTGGCAGCATCATGCTGTGGGGGTGTTTTTCAGCTGCAGGGACAGGACGACTGGTTGCAATCGAGGGAAAGATGAATGCGACCAAGTACAGGGACAAAACCTTCTCCAGAGTGCTAAGGGCCTCAGACTGGGCCGAAGGTTTACCTTCCAACAAGACAATGACCCTAAGCACACAGCTAAAATAATGAAGGAGTGGCTTCACAACAACTCTGTGACTGTTCTTGAATGGCCCAGCCAGAGCCCTGACTTAAACCCAATTGAGCATCTCTGGAGAGACCTAAAAATGGCTGTCCACCAACATTTACCATCCAACCTGACAGAACTGGAGAGGATCTGCAAGGAGGAATGGCAGAGGACCCCCAAATCCAGGTGTGAAAAACTTGTTGCATCTTTCCCAAGAAGACTCATGGCTGTACTAGCTCAAAAGGGTGCTTCTACTAAATACTGAGCAAAGGGTCTGAATACTTATGACCATGTGATATTTCAGTTTTTCTTTTTTAATAAATCTGCAACAATTTCAAAAATTCTTTTTTTTGTCTGTCAATATGGGGTGCTGTGTGTACATTAATGAGGAGAAAAATTAATTTAAATGATTTTAGCAAATGGCTGCAATATAACAAAGAGTGAAAAATTGAAGGGGGTCTGAATACTTTCCGTACGTATATATATATATATATATATATATATATATATATATATATATATATATATATATATATATATATATATATATATATATACACTCACCTAAAGGATTATTAGGAACACCATACTAATACGGTGTTTGACCCCCTTTCGCCTTCAGAACTGCCTTAATTCTATGTGGCATTGATTCAACAAGGTGCTGAAAGCATTCATGAGAAATGTTGGCCCATATTGATAGGATAGCATCTTGCAGTTGATGGAGATTTGTGGGATGCACATCCAGGGCACGAAGCTCCCGTTCCACCACATCCCAAAGATGCTCTATTGGGTTGAGATCTGGTGACTGTGGGGGCCATTTTAGTACAGTGAACTTATTGTCATGTTCAAGAAACCAATTTGAAATGATTCGACCTTTGTGACATGGTGCATTATCCTGCTGGAAGTAGCCATCAGAGGATGGGTACATGGTGGTCATGAAGGGAAGGACATGGTCAGAAACAATGCTCAGGTAGCCCGTGGCATTTAAACGATGCCCAATTGGCACTAAGGGGCCTAAAGTGTGCCAAGAAAACATCCCCCACACCATTACACCACCACCACCAGCCTGCACAGTGGTAACAAGGCATGATGGATCCATATTCTCATTCTGTTTACGCCAAATTCTGACCCTGAAATCGAGACAATGCAACATTTTTCCAGTCTTCAACTGTCCAATTTTGGTGAGCTCGTGCAATTGTAGCCTCTTTTTCCTATTTGTAGTGGAGATGAGTGGTACCCGGTGGGGTCTTCTGCTGTTGTAGCCCATCCGCCTCAAGGTTGTGCATGTTGTGGCTTCACAAATGCTTTGCTGCATACCTCGGTTGTAACGAGTGGTTATTTCAGTCAAAGTTGCTCTTCTATCAGCTTGAATCAGTCAGTCCATTCTCCTCTGACCTCTAGCATCAACAAGGCATTTTTAAGCCCACAGGACTGCCGCATACTGGATGTTTTTCCTTTTTCACACCATTTTTTGTAAACCCTAGAAATGGTTGTGCGTGAAAATCCCAGTAACTGAGCAGATTGTGAAATACTCAGACTGGCCCGTCTGGCACCAACAACCATGCCTCACTCAAAATTGCTTAAATCACCTTTCTTTCCCATTCTGACATTCAGTTTGGAGTTCAGGAGATTGTCTTGACCAGGACCACACCCCTAAATGCATTGAAGCAACTGCCATGTGATTGGTTGATTAGATAATTGCATTAATGAGAAATTGAACAGGTGTTCCTAATAATCCTTTAGGTGGGTGTGTATATATATATATATATATATATATATATATATATATATATATATATATATATATATATAGATAGAGATAGAGATAGAGATAGAGATAGATATATAGATATAGATATAGATATATATGTAGATATAGATATAGATATATATGTAGATATAGATATATATGTAGATAGATAGATATAGATAGAGATATATAGATATATAGATATATATATAGATATAGATATAGATATAGATATAGATAGATAGAGATATAGATATATTTAGAGATATAGAGATATAAATATAGAGATATATAGATATAGATAGAAATATATAGATACACAGTGATACCTTGAGATACAATTTTAATTAATTCCGTGACCAAGCTCGTAAGTCAAAATGCTCATATCTCAAATCAGTTTTCCCCATTGAAATTCATTGAAATGAGATTAATTTGTGCCAGCCCCCAAAAAACCACCCCAAATTTTTGTTAAATGTTTTCAACATAAGAAAAATGTATTTATAATGAACAAATATTGTATACAAACAAAATAAAACCTAATACATAAAAGAGAATCTAAAGAAATAAACAGATGTTGGCGAAGCCGATTAGCGTATTGTAATGTTTTTCTTTCACTTCACTTTTGCTTAATTTATTTTTCTTCTTCACAAGTTTTTTCTTTTTTGCCATGCTTTCGTCACTTTCATTCTCAAGGCGTTTCAATAGAAACCTATCCAAGGAGCTTTGTTTAGTCTTCACCTTTAGAATGTTTCTGAAATGAGTTAGGCAAGTGTAATTAAATAGTGCCGCTACACGACCAGTTGTAACTTTTTCAGGGTGTTTCTTTTCAATAAAGTCAAGTGTTAGGCAAGTGTCATTAAATAGTGCTGCTGCATGATTAGTTGTAACTTTTTCAGGGTGTTTCTGTTCTTTAAATTTCGAAACTTTTTCCCACATTGGAAACAATTCCTTTATCTCGCTTTAAGAGATAATCTCCTCCGTGATACTGATCTCCTGCAGAACCTCCGTATGTTGCCGCGTCTGTAGTTCCGTCAACTCCTCCATCGTCAGTTCCTCGGAATGTGCGGCAGCAAGCTCTTTGATGACTCGTATTTCGAATTTTGGCTCATAACTCAAGTCAAAAAATCGACCTAGTGATGGCTCGTATCTCAAAAAACTCGTATGTTGGGGCACTCGTATCTCAAGGTACCACTGTATATATAAAATCCTAAGCCTAAAAGTGCAATGATTTTATGTCACTTTTTGTGTCACGTTTTTTGTCACATTTTAAATCGGGTTTATTTTAAAACCTACAGTCATGGCCGAAATTAATGGCAACCCTGGAATTTTCCCAGAAAATGCACCATTTCTCCCAGAAAATTGTTGCAATTCCAAATGTTTTGGTATACACATGTTTATTTCCTTTATGTGCATTGGAACAACACAAAAAAACAGAGAAAAAAAAACAAATTTGACATCATGTCACACAGAACTCCAAAAATGAGCCGGACAAAATTATTGGCACCTTTTCAAAATTGTGGGTAAATCGTTTTATTTCAAGCATATGATGCTCGTTTGAACTCACCTGTGGCAAGAAACAGGTGCTGGCAGTATAGCAATCACACCTGAAGCTAGTTAAAATGGAGAAAAGTTGACTCAACCTTTCTGTTGTGTGTCTGAGTGTGCCACAGTAAAATTGTGGAAAAATATCAACAATCTCAAGGCTACAAGTCCATCTCCAGAGATCTTCATGTTCCTTTGTCCACTGTGCGCAACATAATCGAAGTTCACAACACATGGCACTGTAGCTAGTCTCCCTGGACGTGGACGAAAGAGAAAAATTGATAAAAGACTGCAACAAAGGATAGTCCGAATGGTGGATAAACAGTCCCAATGAACTTCAAAACATATTTAAGCTGTTCTGCAGACTCAGGATGCAACAGTGTCAGCTCGAACTATCCGTCGACATCTGAACGAAATGAAACGCTATGGCAGGAGAGCCAGGAGGACCCCACTGCTGACACAAACATAAAAAAGCCAGACTAGAGTTTGCCAAAATGTACTTGAGGAAGCCAAAATCCTTCTGGGCGAATGTCTTGTGGACAGATGAGACCAAGGTAGAGCTTTTTGGTAAAGCACATCATTCTACTGTTTACAGAAAACAGAATGTGGCCTACGAAGAAAAGAACACTACCTACAGTCAAACATGGTGGAGGTTCTAAGATGCTTTGGGGATGTTTTGCTGCCTCTGGCACTGGATGCCTTGACTGTGTGCAAGGCATCATGAAATCTGAAGACTACCAAAAGATATTGGGGCACAATGTAGTGCCCAGTGTCAGAAATCTAGATCTGCGTCAGTGGTCATGGGTGTTCCAGCAGGACACTGACCCCAAACATACCTCTAAAAGCACCCAGAAATGGTTGAAGACAAAGCGCTGGAGAGTTCTGAAGTGGCCAGCAATGAGTCCGGATTGAAATCTGATTGAACACTTATGGAGAGATCTCAAAATTGCTGTTGGGAGAAGGCGCCCTTCAAATCTGAGAGACCTTGAGCAGTTTGCAAAAGAAGAGTGGTCGGAAATTCAAGTTGAGAGGTGTAACAAGCTTGTTGATGGTTATAGGAAGCACTTGATTTCAGTTATTTTTTCCAAAGGGCGTGCCACCAAATATTAAGTTGAGGGTGCCAATAATTTTGTCCAGCCTGGTTTTTTAGTTTTGTGTGAAATTGTCAGATTTGGCTTTTTTTCCTCTGTTTTTTTGTGTGGTTTCAATGCACATAAAGGAAATAAACATGTTTATACAAAACATTTGTAATTGCAACAATTTTCTGGGAGAAATGGTACATTTTCTGGGAAAATTCCAGGAGTGCCTATAATTTCAGCCATACAGTGCATCCGGAAAGTATTCACATCACATCACTTTTTCCACATTTTGTTATGTTACAGTCTTATTCCAAAATGGATTAAATTCATTTTTTTCCTCAGGATTCTACACACAACACCCCATAATGACAACGTGAAAAAAAGTTTACTTGAGGTTTTTGCAAGTTTATTAAAAAAAAAACAAACTGATAAATCACATGTACGTAAGTATTCACAGCCTTTGCTCAATACTTTGTTGATACACCTTTGGCAGCAATTACAGCCTTTTTGAATATGATGCCATAAGCTTGGCACACCTATCCTTGGCCAGTTTCGCCCATTCATCTTTTCAGCACCTCTCAAGCTCCATCAGGTTGGATGGGAAGCGTTGGTGCACAGCCATTTTAAGACCTCTCCAGAGATGTTCAATCAGATTCAAGTCTTGGCTCTGGCTGGGCCAGTCAAGGATATTCACAGAGTTGTCCTGAAGCCACTCCTTTGATATCTTGGCTGTGTGCTTAGGGTCGTTGTCCTGCTGAAAGATGAACCGTCGCCCCAGTCTGAGGTCAAGAGCGCTGTGGAGCAGGTTTTCATCCAGGATGTGTCTGTACATTGCTGCAGTCATCTTTCCCTTTATCCTGACTAGTCTGCCAGTTCCTGCCGCTGAAAAACATCCCCACAGCATGATGCTGCCACCAGCATGCTTCACTGTAGGGATGGTAATGGCCTGGTGATGAGCGGTGCCTGATTTCCTCCAAACATGACGCCTGGCATTCACACCAAAGAGTACTTTGTTTCATCAGACCAGAGAATTTTGTTTCTCATGGTAAGAGAGTCCTTCAGGTGCCTTTTGGCAAACTCCAGGTAGGCTGCCATGTGCCTTTTACTAAGGAGTATCTTCCGTCTGGCCACTCTACCATACAGGCCTGATTGGTGGATTGCTGCAGAGATGGTTGTCCTTCTGGAAGGTTCTCCTCTCTCCACAGAGGACCTCTGGAGCTCTGACAGAGTGACCATCGGGTTCTTGGTCACCTCCCTGACTAAGGCCCTTCTCCCCCAATCGCTCAGTTTAGATGGACGGCCATCTCTAGGAAAAGTCCTGGTGGTTTCGAACTTCTTCCACTTAAGGATGATGGAGGCCACTGTGCTCATTGGGACCTTCAAAGCAGCAGAGGTTTTTCTGTAATCTTCCCAGATTTGTGCCTTGAGACAATCCTGTGTCGGAGGTCTACAGACAATTCCTTTGACTTCATGCTTGGTTTGTGCTCTGACATGAACTGTCAACTGTGGGACCTTACATAGACAGGTGTGTGCCTTTCCAAATCATGTCCAATCAACTGAATTTACCACAGGTGGACTCCAATTAAGCTGCAGAAACATCTCAAGGATGATCAGGGGAACCAGGATGCACCTGAGCTCAATTTTGAGGTTCATGGCAAAGGCTGTGAATACTTATGTACATGTGCTTTCTCGATTTTTTTAATTTTTAATAAATTTGCAAAAATCTCAAGTAAACTTTTTTCACGTTGTCATTATGGGGTGTTGTGTGTAGAATTCTGAGGAAAAAAACAGAATTTAATGCATTTTGGAATAAGGCTGTAACATAACAAAATGTGGAAAAAGTGATGCGCTGTGAATACTTTTCAGATACACTGTATATATGTGTTTGGTATCGTTCTTTTCAGAATTTATTGAACTTTAATTTGATGTTGTTAGATTTTCAGATTCTTATTTCGTTTTTAAATTCTAAACTAAAAGAAGAACTCGCGTCCCACGAGACGAGACTTAATAGTTTGCAGCAGCAACTTGCTCAGAGTTTATACCCCGTGAGGCAAGATCAAAGCTGTGATAACCAGTGATGTTCACAGGGGCACCATACAAGATACAATTTGTTACATTGTAATCCTTGACACAATTTGGTCCACTTTTATTTCTGTTTTTTTTAATGTAAGTGAAAGTGTAATTGTTAACTTTGGGGCCATTATAATATACTAGCCATGTGCGCCCAACTACATTGCGCGTGTTAAAGTTGTCTGAGAAGGGCTCCCTGTTTAAATGTGGCTGCCAGTCGTGAACTGGGCCCTTCGTTGCACAGCATTATGATTTTTTATAAGGGAAACAAAATTACAAAAGAAAACCCTTGGACATTGATTCGATTGGAACGGCCTACTCGGAATCACTGTCCGAATAGTAATTATGTGGTGGTGTAGGAGCATTTCTGCTTCTGTCCATTCACAGTCCGTCTCGTTTTCACGATGCTATCGTTTCCTCTCACGATGTCTTCTCAACCTTTCTCCAATCTCGCAGGTTGCTTTGTGGCAATATACACGGAGCAATGGTTATAAAGGGGGACACATATGTATCCAGGCTCTTTAAAGAATAAATAGGGATCACTTCACTGACCTGTGAGCAAGCCACGGTACAACTGTGAGACGCGCAGCACTCGCCGGCTACAACGTAACAATAATAATTTCCGGAATGTGCTGTTACGTTGTCATTCATTTTACTCACTGTCTTTCTTTCATTCATATGTTACGTAGGCACGTACCTTTTATCTTCGGCAATCTCATTCTCTAACCAGGCCTCAGGAGCTAACCAGCGTAACACTGTCCACCACCCCTTTCGTTATTCCGGCACATTGTTGACATCCGTGAGTAACAACAACGTACTAAACTGGAAGGTGGTCTACAAATGTGTGGAATTCGCGGACAAAGATCAAGATCTAAATGAAGATCTCTTTAGTTAATTTAAAGCACAACAATTTGTTTAGTTGTCTGTGTTTTGAGGTGTGACTGGAGAACTACAGTCTTCAGTAGTATAAGCCTGGAGGAGATTCTTAATGCAATGCCTATGTTTTAGCTGTCTCTCTACTGCCATCTAGTGCTTCTTCTTCTAATTCATTCACGGACAAACAAAGATCAAGATCCAAATGAAGATTATATATAGAGATTTACAAACTTGGCAAAAATGTTTGCCCATGATTGCTGATTATGTCAGATTATCAGAAAAGACATTACACTCCCTCTCTTGTGTACATATGCAGTAGTTTTTTTTCCACCAAGTACCCACCAATACAACAGCTGATATCCATCCATCCATCCATCCATTATCCAACCCGCTATATCCTAACTACAGATTCACGTGGGTCTGCTGGAGCCAATCCCAGCCAACACAGGGCGCAAGGCAGGAAGCAAACCCCCGGGCAGGGTGCCAGCCCACCGCAGAACAGCTGAGATCCCTTTGATAAAGTAATTTATTTTTTGAAGGTTTTCTCCTCCCCCAGATTGGTATAATCAAGTAATTTGCCTTTGGTAAATCATTTACTTCATTAGATTTGTCCTTTTTAAGATAATGTCCCTATTACAAATAATAACATTTGTGTATATACCAGAAGTTAATTTTTTATTTAAATCAAGTGATGTGTTCCTTTTTGATGGGTGCTGTTTTATAAGTTCTTTCTTTTGTTAGTAGATTTAAACTAACCCCCACTGTAATGTAACACCTGAACTTATTCTGCCTTGATGAACTTTCTTGACAATTATTATGCTTAACTTGTTTACCAGATCCTTTCATATTACTTTTCATATTTTGGTTAAATTTTGACTTTATTGATGAACAGTCGCAGGTACTCAAATCAGAATATATTCTTTCTTTCTTTGCAGCTTTTTACAAGAGTGAAGTTATAAGAGACTCGCTAGTAAGTAATTTATTTTTTATTTATTCACTTTTTGTGGGTACTGCTTTGCAGATAACATACTCTTATGTAACAGTGATGTGACAAAATAACCTAACATGTAGAAAATTACTGACATTTTGTGTTTAGATGCTCATACCAAAGTACCCTTTACAAGTTTGTATGTTGGAAGAAAAGCCCTAAAAGGCACTGAAAACAATAGTAAAACAAAAGCACAGTTCTCTTTTCAAACAGTGTTAAACATTATCTCCTGTATCCTATGGGGATTAAGTCATAAACCTATATTCTGTAAGTATAAAAGCATTTTACAATTCATACAGGCGATTCACTCATATCATATGGTTATTTTCTGCTGCTCTAATGACTCCCTTGTTTTCTTAATTTTTTCTTTTATTTTCGTTTTGGATAAGAGAACAGGATGTTTATTACATCCTTTGAGAGGGTTATCAAGGATTCACTGCAAAAAAGACACCATTCTCAAGATGGATCACAAGGCCCAGTAATTTATTAAGTTTGTAAACAGTAAATTACTTTGTATTGTATATTTTTGTAGTAGAACATGCATTGCTTTAAAAAAATTAGGGGACATCAGGTTAAGCAAATTCTTAGTTATTTTGTGGGTAACCCTTAGTATTCAGTAATTCTTCAACAATATTAGGTCTTAATGTATTAGAGTTTATTTTAGCTCTATTTGGTAGTTAAGTGTTCAAAGCATCCTGACAAATAGAGAGGGGTGCAAGCCTTAGGATATCTATGTTCTCTGGTGTAGCCAGGGCTTTGTGTCTGTTTTGTTAATTATCATACTTTATTCCTACTTATGTAATTTCCTTCTCTGTTTTATTATTTTAATTAAAAAGAAATGTTTTATCTACTTGGGCATGGCCCTTGGCATTGCTTTGGCCATAGTTTGAGAGTGCTCTCTATGGTCCGCATAGTACAACTTAATGCCTCCTTTAGATTTCTTGCTTGTAATGGGAAAATACTTGGAAAGTGTAGTCAGCCACAAACTGGTTTCATTTTGTTGTAGTCTTGAATTAGTGAAAAGTGCCATACATTAGGGCATCTATATGCATACTGTCTTTTAGATTGCACAAATGTTGTGTAACAACAGTTGCACTGTTTTGCATTAGCCGTGCTCTTTTGTTTTAAAGTGCTCTCACATTATTTGAGTGCCTAATCTAAAAAGAAAGGTCAAGTTTTCATGCATATTGATTAAAGTTGAGGACACCTTACAAGCTTAATTTATTCCAGAAAAGAGACTCTTTTGAGACTTTTGATGAAAGACTTTAGATGATTCTAATGGAATATGCCACTCAAAAATATTTTTGTATGGTACTTACCACATATAGTTTGCAGTGGCCCTCAAGAAAATTTTTTTAAGCTCATGTTTTTATGCAGGACTGAGGGGAAATCATTGTAAGGGATGGCTGGCAGCCAAACCCGGCTAGGACACCAAAGAGACAGAAGGATGAGGAAGGCCGCTTCTTTAGGGCACTGCCTCCCCCCAGAATGCTAGCTTAAAGCTCCTCTGGGCTATAGCGGTGCCCCGGATTCCCACAGGGCATCATGGGACTTGGAGTTCTTTGCCTTATCCCTTTTGGGTACCGTGGGTGCTGCCAGTGGGCGCTACAAAGTCTGAGGAGCCATATGGTATGGGGTTTCCACCTTACCCAGAAGTGCTTACAGATCACATGGTTGGAAAAGCAGAAGCACTTCTGGATTGGCCAATATAAGAGGACTTCCTGGCCTCACAGGGAGGAGCCAGACTTAGATGGAAGGTGAACGAAACTTGCTGGGAGGAGCGGAGAAGGGAGTGAGAAAGAGAGAGAGAAGAATAATTGTATGCTGGTGTGCTTGTACTCACTTGTGGCTATGGTGGGAAACACTTTGGGAAGAGTTTCCCATAATAAAAAACATTTTATGTTTTATACTTTTGACCTGTGCCTGTCCATGTTGGGTTTTGGGGAGCTGGAGTGTTCTCTAGTGTCCACAACATTTGTGATGTAAAAGAAGTCAATAACCAATGCTGTACAATCACAAACAATGCCATAAACATCCATAGAAAAAGGAAAAAAAAATCCACATGCCAGTTATCCAGTCATATGCTGAAAACTTGCAAGTCACATGCTTTTTTTTTGCTAAAATAATGTCGCAGTTAGGAGACCTGGGTTCACTTCCTGGGTCCTCCCTGCGTGGAGTTTGCATGTTCTCCCCATGTCTGCGTGGGTTTCCTCCGGGTACTCCGTTTTCTTCCCCCAGTCCAAAGACATGCAGGTGAGGTGCATTGGCGATCCTAAATTTTCCCTAGTGTGTGCTTGGTGTGTGTGTGTGTGTGTGCGCGCGTGTGCCCTGCTCGGGGTTTATTTCCTGTCTTGTGCCCTGTGTTGGCTGGGATTGGCTCAAGCAGACCCCCGTGACCCTGTAGTTAGGATATAGCGGGTTGGAGGATGGATGGATGGGTATATATTTCCATAATAATCAATGCACATCATAAACAGGAAACTGTAACCTCATAGTAATTACTTTTTAAATTTTAAACATGACTGTTGACCAACAAATGAGAGAGAGAGAGGAGAGTCTTCAGTTTAAAAAGTCATTCCCATTAGGCTTTAGTCTTGGTGCAGGTGTTGTGATATTTCTTATCTTTTTTTCTTGCTAAGAAGTTGATTTTTATCTCACTAATGTGGAAGCTTAACCTTGCCACTCATTAACTTTTTTAATTGCCATAATTTACAATTTTGAATGTATTTGACAAAAACTACCACATCATCAAGGTTGGATTCTTACTTTGGACCCATTTTGAGGATATATGCGGCTAGTATTTTCTGGAGGTATTTTGCACGTTTACTTCTGTCCTACATCAGTATGTACAGAGAAAGGAATCTGTTTGTCCTTAACAGTAAGATGTAAATACTGTAATGTAGGGGCAGAATATTTTCAGTGCAAATGTTAAATTTGTGTGTGCAGACATCTAAAAATGCAATGCAGTCAAGATGGGTTGAAAGAATAAAAACATTATAGGAGCAGCTGAAAGCTGCCATATTACAGTCAGTATGGGTTTGAAAGAATAAGCACATTTTTGGAGCAGCAGAAACATGCTTGTGTGCTGTGCAGCAGCCTGTTCAGCTTTAAAGGACAAATAGCCGCTTTGAACATACCTGTAAGAATACAGTTTTTTTTCTTGTCTTCTAAATTATGTGGAAAGCTAATCCGATACAGATCAGAACTCAACTCAAAATTGGACTGTCTTTTTCAAGAAACAAAACATTAACTTTTTGTCATATTTCAATGGAGAGATTTTTCTTTTTGAAATTTGTAAAGGATTCTTCTGGAACAAGCATCCTGCATATATTTATACAAGAGGTAACAGGTGCATCTGGGTTATTTACGTCACATCATGCTGTTTGTTCTTTAATATGTTTCTCTTTATTTTGAATGATAATAATGATGAAGAAGATGATGTTGAGGTGATATTTTATTCTTTTTGTGCAGATTCAGCAGCAAATGAGTGCAAAATAATGAGGGGCATTCATGAAGCCATATGAAGTTTGTTAGAGTTGTTCAATTGTCAGGCTTGCTTCACAGATCTATTATTCAAAAAATATGCTCAGCACTACCTTCGTTGTTTCTTACAATGTCCCATAATCCTCTGCAAGCAGAGGGCAGAATGATCTTCATTCAGTGCTGTCACTTTGCCATCATCTACTGACAGAGGGACATTATGCAGTTAGCATGCTGGAAATGAAAGAGGAGAGAATACCAGCTAAACTGCATCCTGGTACTACTAGAAGCATCATTGATCACTTTAATGAGAACCACTATACATCTGTATGATCATTAATTAAAAAAAAAGCAATGTATAATAAAACAATATCACAGTCTGAATAAAGTCAAGAAAATAAAAAAGTACAAAATCACAAGGTGTTGACATTGTGTGTCATCTCATTCTGGAACAGTGTCTTGCTAGACTTGTTTTCTTAAAATGAAGTCCTTGCTAGATTCTGTACAGAACTGTGTGAAATTGCACAGGGTTTTATGCAAATAACTAGATGTGAGACTTTTTACAGTGAGACTTGTTAAGGTGTGAAGTCTTCCTTATTTTTTTGTACTGCAGTTGCTAATTATTTAATACTGACCCTACATGCATATAATAAAACTAGGTAGATATTAGGTGAAAAGACCTGAACACAGTCACATTCTATGACTTCATTATTACTTGTATATATTTCAAATTTAAGTAGCTGGACACCTACATTCTAATGTGATTAAAAAAAAAATTGTTTTTGAAAAGTTGGAATATGTGGCCTTCACTAACTAACCTTTAGTTAGTTTAACTGGCCTTCTCTTTAATAACTTTAAGTCAAGCTAAATTCCAGAATAATGACAGGGGTAAAAGAAAGTATTGAAAAAAATTATTTTTAATTTATAAATGACGTGATAATGGGAACTAATAACTATATATAATCAAAAAAGAAAATTGCTTATCCTAATGCTTCTTTGGGCTTTTTAATACACAAAGTCAATCCTCTTGTTAGTCCACTTATTACCAAACTAAGCACTCCAGTCACTCCCATGAGGCTTTAGTCTTGGTGCACTTTCTTACAATCCTCTGGCCTGTTTTTCCTCAAACAAGCAAACTCTTGGCAGTCACTGTTGTTCTAACTCCAAACTAATTTAGGTTCTGCCTTGGAGCTCTAGGATATCGGTGCTCTGGCGTCATGGTGAAACATAACATGTTTGATCCTGGGACATATTTCCTCTCCTTTTCACATAGTACCTCTGCTTTGTACTGATTCCCTGGTGGTGTCCGTAAGATTGCACTAACATGGTGACTTTTTAGTGTGTTTATTCATTAGCCATGCATTTAATGACCCTATTATTTGTCTCACATGACACCAAACTTGCCTTTAGTTTTAATAATGGAGCATTGATTATTACTGTTCAAATAATGCTGTGGTGATTGATTATATATGGGGGTAGTTTGAAAGCCATTATTTCAATCATATTTCTGTTTAGTTTCTTTGAATGTCAGAAAGGTGAAAGAAATGATATTTGTATATGTAGTAATAATTAATAATAAATATACAGTAATTGATGAATGACATAATTGACTGGTTTTATAGATAGAGTACATATATGTAATAACCACAAATTTCTGTTTAAAACAACACTATAAAGAGAGTTGAACCTCTTGTCTCAGAGTCACGGGGGGTCTGCTGGAGCCAGTCCCAGCCAGCATGGGGTGCAAGGCAGGAACAAATCCCAGGCAGGGCACCAGCCCACTGCAGGACACACACACACACACACACACACACACACACACACCCCAAGCACATACTAGGGACAATTTAGGATCGCCAATACACCTAACCTACATGTCTTTGGATTGTGAGTAGAAACCGGAGCACCTAGAGGAAACCCACGCAGACACAGGGAGAACATGCAAACTCCATGCAGGGAGGACCCGGGAAGAGATTCCAGGTCTCCTTACTACGAGGCAGCAGCTCTACCAGTACGCCACTGTGCCGCCTTATCTACTACAGAATTTTTAAAATTTTTAATGGTGAAATTATTGCTTAAATTATTTAAGTAACTGTTACTTTTTTATTATTATTATTATTATTATTGTTATTATTGGTGCTTAAATTTTACTAGTTGCATGGACAAAAAGCAAGAAAATCTTAATACCTCAAATACAGGGTGGTCCAGACTTAATTATGCAGATCCAGATTGTCTGGATGACTTTGATTTATGCGGGGATGATTCCAGTTCAGCACAAAGACGATTCTTCATGTTGTCAGTTCACACACTTCTCGATGGCCTGGGATTTGTCGGGTGATTTTCTATGTAATAAACTTAATAAGTTATAGCGTAATGATAATTGCATAATTAGATCTGCACCACCCTATACATATGGAAGCCTCTAATAATAACTGAACAATGATAACTGAAAATAATGCTGCAGTGGCTATTAAAACCCAGAATGTGTTATTTATAGGGTTCCTCCCAAAGACTCTGCATCAAGATTCTGCATAACTTAAAAAACATCTTTAAAGTGAAATTCATGCAATACAATTTTGTATTTAAATAAAGATATAAAATTGAAAATGTATTAGTGATATAGTTGTTTTACCATTGTCTGCTGCGGTGAGTGAGATAAAGCAAGAGTATGGAAGACCTTTCTTACATCATACCAGAAAAAAACACTGCAGCTCCAATTTTAATTATTTTTTTGCTCCTTTATGTTCAGCTGGCTGTTAGTATAGGATATTATATGCAATTTACTAATCTCATTGAGTGCAAAATTCTGCTTGATAACAAAATCTTTACTTTAGATACCATATTTTATTATGCTTACCTAAAAGCTTTGGCCGAAACTGTCCTCCCTCTACACTACAATCCAGCTGGTCAAACTCGCTAGTACAAGAAAGACCATTGCTGATCAGTGCTGAAAGGCCAGCTAATCGGAAGCTGGAGCGCTGTCACTGGATGTTAGACAACTGTATAGAAAAAAAAATGACGTTAAAATAAACCAAGTAATTTAACTGAAGCTGTAGGAAATGCACTAAAAAAATCTATCAGGAGTTAGACTGACTGCTTTTAAACCTGAACCAGTTACACAGGAAAAGATAAACAATGCTCATGGATAACTTACAAGATTGTATAAATTCATGTGGTTAATGCTGCCACTTCTTTAACTCTAAAATGGAGGACATTTCAGCATAAAAATAAGACTTGGTAGGAGGCCTTTCCCTGTATTCCTACAATTCATCTTTACATTCTTTTTGATCTTTTTAGAAGTTTCCTTTGGTGTTGGCAACAATTCATGGTAGTCTCAAAGCAAATATATTCACTTGCACAATGCAGGAAATGGGTCTTGACAGGGTACCAGTCCATCACAGGGTACACTATTGCAACCACATTGGAACCATTTATCTAATCCTTCAAGGCTTTGAGAATGTGGGACAGAAAACTGAAGCACCTGGACAAAAACAACAAGACACAGGGAGAACATGCTAACTCCATGCAGACAATGAGGTGCTATATTTGAACTGAGTACGGTGGATGTGAAAAGTGGCAGTGCTAATCAGTGTACTAAGACTATATTAACTATATTTTAAATAAATATTCCAGTTTAAATTAACATCATTTACACTTCCATCCTTATGTTGGTTGCTCATCAGTTCTAATGCTGCAAAATTTAAACTCCAACAGGAAAAGGCTTATAGTATGGATGAAAAAAAAAACACAACTTATTTTTCTTAACCTACTTTACATCCTGTGAGTTTTCTGCATTACTATACCGATTACACTGCTGATGCAATTTTTCCTTGGCAGGTCTGGCTTTTTGGCTATATATTAGTGGAAATCAGCATATGCAAAATTAAAGTATAATGTTGTTTAAAGTTAAAATAGCAGAAACAACAACTTATTTGAGAAATATTTGGGAGAAAAGTGTGAGAGAGGGGGCATGGTGCTAACAAAATTAAAATGTGGGATGGTATTCATTCTGTGGAATGACAGTGGAATAATGGAACATGAAAAAAGGTATTCCTTGACTTTTTTAAAGATACACTGGCAGTTAGACACTGTAGTGTCCTCCAAATAGGAGAGGTATTTAATACTAAATATTACAATGAGTTAACTAAACGAACGTATGTTGGATAAACAAACTTACAGCATAGGAAATGGAATGGAATGGAGAGCAGACTTTGGCCAATTCATTTTATAGCCAGACAGGGTCTCAAAACAGCCAAGAGAATGAGAAGGAACATTACTAAGCAAAGGAACATGTCACAAATAAAGACCTTTATGATAGGAGCCATGAGCTGTTCAAATCAAGATTGTGAAGAGCAGTAAGCCATACTGTATTTTTCTTTTGTAGGCAAATTTTTTAAGACAATTCAGTAGGGAATCTTTCAGGGTGATGATCTCCTATCTTCTATCTGCATCTTTTAGTAATAGTTAAAAATTAAATATTGTCACCCTCTGTGTGTTTTGCAATTTTAGCTTTTTGTTTAGCTCTGGAAGGCCAAGTCATTGTAAGGAAAGATCAGTGATGTTTGGAAAAAGACTATATTGATATGAATTGAATAATTGTTACTTTTTGATCAGTGCAGTCATTGTTGCATCCTAATAAATATTACACATTACAACATATAGTGAAGTGATTATTTCCTCATCCCTAATCAATTGCATAAACTAGTGTTAGCCTGTGACACCTATAATGGAAAAGAGAACTTGGTTTATACTAATCAGGAGGAAACAGTACTCCTGCTTGACAATAATGCAGAATGTCTAAACCACTGGATCCTAACAAGGCGTGGACACAATGTTAGTGCTGCTTCTATGGAGTGGTCAACCTGTGGTTTTAACCCTGAAAAGGGGGAAGAATATTTCTTTAGGGTGTAAGGACTATATTTAGAGATGACCCTTGGAGGCAGCCCTGATTTTATAACACTAAATTCTTTTAAATATCTGAAAGGTTTAAAATATGATGCTGTTGTCCCACATACCAAATCCGATTTATAGGTTTATGACATGTACTGTACACTGGCTATAGGGAAAACATAGTGCAGTGAAAGTAAATATTAATAAGTATAAAAAATCCTTTATAAGTTTTATCTTACTTGCTAAAGGCAAAGTATTATGTCCATCGTAAGTCTCAAGTTATACATATTATATGAATAAGATGCTGTTAATCTCAGTTATCTCCTCTTGCATCTATGCTAATTTGTTAGTCTTTTTTCACTGCTATTGCAAAGAACATGTGATTGTTTTTCTCTAATGAAGGTTCTGTCTGTTTTTTAGAAAAATATGTGCTTTATTGTTTTTTTTTTTTTTTTACAAAAATATGTTCTTTAAAAGCGTTTTTTAAAAAGCACATTTACATTAGTAGTGCTTATATGTAGTGCCCTGAGACATTAAATTGTGTTTTCATGAAGGAGGAATATTTTTCCAATTATACTATTACTTAAACAGCTGTATACTCTACTGTGATTTACTTAATGAAGTATAGAATTGTGATATTTAAAAACAAAGAGTGTTTTCCAATGATTATTTTTTAAAAAAAAAAGACCCATGTCTGTTAGGATATAGAGATTCCTTGATATGTGCTTTCTGTTTGAGTGCCATTTGTTTGGTTTTGGTTAACTGGTCAGAAGTGAAATACTGTATATAGTATCCGATACATTGGTGTTTATGAATTGTATTGGCACGAGTGTGGTGGAGTTGCATTTTTATTTCGTCATGCAATACAGCTAAGTAGTATTCTGTGTAGTGTGAGTTTTTACCAAACATTGGGCTGAACAAGCACTTATAAATCGGAATGATTACTTTCTGCAGGTATACATTTTATTATCATGTCACCTACAAAACCACACAGTTTTTTTTTCTCCAGAATATGTTTATTGTATGGTTTATACATGAATCACAACTTCTCCCATTCAGCCAACATCTTTACCTGCGTTTAAAATTCAGGTTCACATGGGCTAGAGGAATACTTAGTGAAAACGAACCTACCCAGGCTCTGGCAGAATGTTTCAATTCCATATAAAACGTTACCAGGCCAGGCAGAGCTAATCATTGTGCCACTGTGCTATTCATCTCCTTTGGTAGTCATGTAAAATCTCAGTTGCTGACTGTGGCACAGAAAGTTCTTAATGTCAGTAAATTCAGCGTTGCAAAGTCAAAAAGAAAATATAATAGAGCAGTGTTACTTTTATACTGGTAAACAGCAAGGGCACAGATGAAGTGTGTTTATTGGTAAAGTGCATTCAGGGGAATTGTTCACATCAGTTTCCTATTGACATTAAAATATTTATTCTTTTTTATATAAGTTTATTTATTTTAAGGTTAGCCTATAGAACATGAAATTTACTTTAGAAAAAGAAAAAAAGTATTCACAATTAACCATTTGTTTTCTTTTTCAGAACCCAACATGGAGAAGTCTTGACTTTGGCGTCTTACCGGACCTCTTAGATACATCAGTGTCCTGTTTTGTTGTGAGAATCTGGGGTGGGCAAAGGGAACAGTTTCAGTTGCTCATAGAATGGAAGGTGAATTTGGATGGTCTGAGATACACAGGCCAGCAGGTAATCTCATTACATTTTAGCTTATGTCTTGAATAACTAAGTTAAGTGAAAATGTATTTTGTCAAATTATCTAAGAGTAACATTTGCAATTTTTAAATCTGTCATGACAAACACATTATTTGTATATTATTTACATTGTTTTTGAAGTGAATGTATTGTAGATTTTTATACAGATTCAGTATCTCTAATCCAAAATTCCAAAATCCAAAACTTTTTTTGAGTGCCGACATTACACCACCTATGTTTCCTCTAATTATAATTTTACTGCTGAGTGGATGTGAACAACATCTGTGCAGATTCCAAATAGATTTATTCATTCTGAGCTGGGAGGGGGGTGTTGTTCTTTGTGAAGTGCCATGATGTTAGTACACACACTTGATGACTGTAGTTGGGTTCCCCTTTGAAACAGTGAATGCCATGAAGCTCCATCACTTAATCAACAATGGAAATGGTGGGGAACTATTCCCTGTGAAGCACTGTGATGTGGGATAGATGCTGCGTGCAGTTTTGGGTGCACTTGCGCTATGTCCTAATGGAATGTCGCTGCATATAATTAACAAAGCAACTTCCTTCTTTCTATTTGACCCAATTGCATATGAATGCAGTAAATTTTTCCAATTTAGGTGCATTGGTGATCCTAAATTGTCCCTTGTATTTGCTTGGTGTGTGTGTGTGTGTGTGTGTGTGCCTTGTGGTGGGATTGGCACCCTGCCCGGGATTTGTTCCTGCCTTGTGCCCTGTGTTGGCTGGGATTGGCTCCAGCAGACCCCTATGACTCTGTGTTAGGATATAGTGGGTTGGACAATGACTGACTGACATTAGGAAAAACAGATACTGCTAGAAATTGTCTTTTTATGTTGCCATTTTTTTTACATTGGCGAAAACGTGTTTTCTGTTTGTGCACCCACACCAAACAGAAAGTGAATGTAGCTTCTAGTTGGTCAGTTAATGGCTTCCACCACAGTAGGTATGTTGAAGTGAAGGTTGGCTGAGATAATCCTGACCTGTCGACCAGTTCTCTGAGAAGTGATAACAGTTGGATATAAACTGACTAAAAATAAAAAAAAATCAGCAATTAGGGAGTTAAAATACAGTCTGTACATCATATACGTCACTGATTAACATTCCTTAAAGGTGTTTTTGCAACAACATGCTTTTAAAATCTGCTTTGTCGGAAAATCATTTTGTTAGTTTCCTGTGTGAAATTAATCTTGTCAACTTTACATTAATTCATTGTTTCAGAACTCATGTACAACATCCTCTGTTGAGTTTTTTCAAAGTTTCTTGCCATATGTAACTGATAGATCTTTTTTATTGCTTAGCCTGTATACTAGTCTAGAATTAGAATAGGAACTGGACCTGCAGTGTAACTTGTAGACTGCATTACACTCACAAACATACCATTCAAATATATGATGTGTGCTTTTACTACATTTGTCTCATTTAAGAGATGATACTAATGAACATTAGTTTGGCATATCTGTATTTAGCAATGAAGTATGCCATTTGGTCTGTACTGCTAACTGGCATTATTGCAGTGCTTTGTGTACTAAATACATTTTATTTTGGTATTAACAAATGGAGCAGCTCATTTCATTGCCAGTGTAAGAAAGCCATACCACTTTGTCTGATACTTGCCTGTTTTTTTACTTGCTGAAACTGTTTTTAGCACTGCCAGAGTGCATAGTCCTATATGCATTGTGCATGTGATGTTCCCCCTGTGCTCATAAATTGATTAGAAAAGGAAAGGATACTTAAATACACATTTGTGGAAGTGTTTGACACAATCAGAGAATGAATGTGGAACCTTCGTTCCTTTCTAGGGACTGTGTAGTACGCTGTATTTAAAGGCAATTCTTCACACCATCATTTTGTGTCCTATTACAACTTTGTGACGCTACAAGTTGAACAATTAAAACTCACTTCTTATCAGTCACATCATTACGCTCATTAAGCACTTGACTAACTCTTCTAAGAGGATGAAAGTGGTAATAATGGTAAGCCTGTTTGTATATTTTGCCATTTTTTTCAGTAGTGATAAGCACAAATCCTGCTGCCAAACAGTGAAATTCTGCTGCCTTGAAGACAAAGCATTTCCAGATATGACTCCTGTTGTTTTTGTTTTAAATCATGTATTGATGCAGCACTGTATCATCTCCACTGTGAGCCATTTTTATATGTGGTTTTTCTTCACATTTTTACTCTGCCTTCTGGAGTAATTTGTTTACATGCAGTACTGTCTGTCTTCGATAGTACTGATAGTACCACTACAGTTAAAAAAAACAAACAAAAAAAAAAAACTACTATCATTATATTTTTGTAAATTTGGTGTTGACTGGTACCAAAAGTATTGTTTGGTTTTTTTTTTGACACCCCTACAGCAAAGTACAAAATGTTACCATGTTGTAGTTCTGAAATTGACATAATTTAAAAAAAAACAAAAAACTTTTAGAATGCTATTTTTTTAATTTCTTTTATGATATAGTTTTTCCAATATATTTGTTACAGATCCGATCTAGAAATCCCAATGATGTTATTTTCGGATTAAATGATGGCTATTATGGAGCACCATTTGATCAAAAGGTAAGAATATTTAGTAGTCATTGTCATCATTTCCAAAATTGGTATAATGCTATATTTTAATTTGGCTGTTGTGGCATGGTGGTGACAGAATATTAGAGATGGCAATGCTCATACATTACATTGACATTTGCAGTCAGAACACTTCCTTCCCATGTAAACTTATTGGTGAGGTTTCTGGTCTAAAACATGGAAAAGAAGCAACTGCTGAATTATGTGATTTGGATAAAAACACCATGGATATTTACAGACCTTATACAGGGTGGTCCAGATCTAATTATGCAGATCCAGATCGTCTGGATGTCTTTGATTTATATGGGGACGATTCCAGTTCGGTGCGAACATTATTCTTCATGTCGTCCGTTCGCACACTTCTCAATGGTCCGGGATTTTTCGGGTGATTTTCTATGTAATAAACTTAATAACTTATAGCGTAATGAAAATTGCATAATTAGATCTGGACCACCCTATATAATTTTACTTATTAGTCTGGAGTACTGCTTTTAAAAATAAATTGCAATGGATCCCTGTGCATGCTTGACAGTTTCATTTAGAACTGGCCAGCTTCAGATATCTATTTCTTTGCCAAAATCATTTTATAAAGATCATTCATACCTGCCTTTTAAACATTTCTCTTTTAAAAAGGTAGACCTAACAAAAACAAATGTATAAAGAAAGTTTCTTATCACAGTTCACAAAAATATTTCTGTTAAAATAAAGAAGCTACACTGTGCAAAATTTTTGGACAATGACATTCCAGGAAGTAGAGTTTTAGGGCAAGGTTTTGTTTTAAAGTAAATTAGATTGCATCTTTATATCTTTTTCATTACCTTAAATACAATTGAAAGTGTATTGTTCAGTTAAAATTAAATTTTGTATTTTATTATTATTATATGCAGTATATTGTTGATTAGCACATGCAAGTAAGAATTTTACTGTACTTTGTACTATAGAACTATACTAACTGTATATTGTCACAATCAGACTTTATTTCACACTTAGTAGAAGAATTGTGAGTGAAGAATTTTCAAAATAGCTTAAAAGCATAAAAAATACCTTCGAAATTCATACAGAGCATGCTCTCTGATTCAGAAGAATTTGATGAAGTCATCATCAGAACTGATGTTTTGCAATGGGACAGGAAAGCTCCCTGACAGCAGAATATTGTCCCAAGTGTTATTCAGGCTTAAAGCTGCATATCTTACCAAAATCCCATAACTGGTTTCTGATTTGGGATTAACTGTATTTACATTGAATTCTGATCTTGGGATAACGCCAAGGAGGCGAAACTCTGGTCTTTTTTCAGTTGTGTTATTAAAGTAATGAAATTATCCGACTGAAGATTCACCAAGAAGTTTTCTGATCATTTACCTACTCATTTCAAAACATTTCGGTATAATTTTTCAACATAAAACTCCATTCTAGGATGTCAAGAAAACTGGATAAAGTAGTGATATCTTGGCACATTGTGCATTATGGTTCAGGTGCTTATTGTAAGAATATCACCAGATGTAACATTAGAAAACTATATTCTAAACTATGAGCACCAAAGTGATTGTAGGTAGTATATAAATAAATCTTTAAATCTGTCTGTCCAACCTATAAATTCTCATTCCAACTCTAGACTAGATCTCATTCCATTAAGAGATATAAAAACTTATAGGCCCACACAGCAGAATGACAGAATACGCTGTTGGAAGAACCATGGAAATGTAAGATCTTGCAAACAACACAAAAGGGCAACCCAGTCAAATCAGTGTCCATGACTCTGAAGTAAATTCCATGACAAACCAAAACAATAATACCACTGCTTTGATTTTGAAGCAATTCGTTATTATTAAGCAAAGACTGTCTTATCTCAAGTACTTAATGTGAAAAGGCTGTACAATAGACCTTCATCCAATGACAAGAACAAATGAAATACAGTATACCAAATACTTAACACTTCTAAAAATAGTGCTTCATCAATTTTAATAATATGTTCAATAATATAAGGAGCTTAAGGACTTGAGAAATAATGTAGCAAAACTTACCTTCAATCTAACACTGGCCATTTCAGAGTAAAGTGTGTAATACTGAATTTTATAGATAAAACTTGGTGGATTCATGTCAATCCAATATCATTTAACTAATACCAAATTATTCTCATACTTCAGGCCTCTTGTAGCATCTCACGTACTTTTCAAAAGAGTGTCAGTGAAGTTCACTTTATAATCTAAGTAAAACTTCTACAGAATGTGTAGTTTTACCAAATAATACTTACTTGTAAAAGTGCCTTTCATCTATCCTCTAAATACAGTACACTGTATATGATTCTCTCGGTTTCTCACTACATAGTACCTGTACCTTCCAGATATTTTGTACCTTTTAGCTTAAAGCTATGCTTCTTGTGCTAGTTTTATTTATTTTTGGAATTTTAAAAAAGATGTCTTGGCAATAGTAAATGAACTTGTAGGAGACAGACAATAAAGCGTTTATAAATTAAATACAAAACTAACTTTTCAGTATCCTCCAAATTTAAAATGTTCTTTAATGATGCAATAAGTCTATTTTAGAGAAACAGATTTTCTAAAGTGTGGAAATGCATGAATCTTAAACCAAAAATATGTTACGTATTTTTTATCTCTTACTTACTTCTGCATTGTTTGTAGCAATGTCTAAGAAAAATTTAAAGTCATGTTTTCATGAAGAACAGAAATCATAAAATTACTGAAACATTGGGCTCTATTGGAGACCAATGCTTGGCTTCAGCAAGAAATAACAAAACATTTGTGAAAAAAGTGCTAGAGATACTCATGCTGCATAATAGACAGGAAATCAGTCTTGTACTCACAACAGCTCATACACATCCATCCATCCATTTTCTAACCCGCTGAATCCGATGTATTTGCATATCAAGATTCTCCATAATAGTAAAACTTTTTCTCTCATGTGAAATATGTTCCAGAACAGCAGTTAATATTAAAATTAATAAATGAAACAGTCCCCACACCCATTCCAAAATTTGCTTGTTCATTTGCCCTAAATGTGGTTTCTTTTGTGGGTTTCAGTTTTACTGTTTCCTAGACTTAATTGAACTTTCTCTGTATCAAAAGTGGGCTAAAATGAGAAAACACAGTATGTAGCTGAAAAAAATGCTAACCCCCAATGGCTTGGTAAAGGTAGTTTTTGGTAGCCTTTGGTCAATAGTGACTTTTGGTACAACAGTCAGCAGTATATTGTGAGGCCATGCTTGCTTCTGTGCTTTTCTGATGTAGTTTATTGCCAGTATATTCTGTATAGTGTAGGTGATTAGAAATTGTGAGAACATGTCATGTGGGAGACATGTGTAGAGTGCCATGGCCTCAATCTGATTACAGAGCCCAGCTTAGGCAAATTGTGTGTCTGGTGTGCAGATGATATTATGCAATTTAGGATATTTTCAGTTGGCATTAAAGGGAGACTTCCAGTCTTTTTTTTTTTTAACTTAATGTTATTATTTGTGACAACGCCAAGAGGCATCTCTCTCTCTGCCTCTTTCAACTAGTAGATTGTGCCACCAGTGAAGAGTGTAGCCCTGCCAACAGAATCTTTTGTCCTACATTAAGTAAGAGGCAGAAGTTATTATGTGTTTTTACTAATGTTTTTCGCAGTGTTCTGGCACTTTGTTGGAATGAAAAATGTACTTATGAAAGTAGCAAATGTGGTTCAGTAAGAGTTATGCCTGCAAAATATCTCATCTACGGATTTCTGTAGGATTAAAAAAAATGTAATAATGATATACATATTATTCACTAAGTAATGCAGTCATTTAAAAATGCATGGATAGGTAGATTTTTATACAATATTATTAGTTTATCTACCAGAATTTAATATTTAAACTTGTGGAAAGGTTTCTTTACCTACTGAAGTTGCCAGTATAAGTAAACAGTGACTTTAGGTACAGTAGGATCTGTCATGTGGTCTTGATATAAGGCAGTCTGATGTCATGAAGACTAGCACAGCAATTTTTTTTTCTCCCACCTGACTTGATGTAAGAAAAAAATAGTAAATATTTCAGTACACAACCAGTAATAATAATTTTTTTATGACATAATGAAAGTTGCTTTTATATTTGTTCTCTAAATATACCTTTCTTTCTTCAACCCAAGGATCATACAGAAAAGAAGAGGAACAGTTTACTTCAAGTGGACCAGAGCTCTGTGAGGAACTCCTACAGTGTGTTTTCTTTATTACGGTAAGTAGAAATACATATAGGTACAACAACAATATGTTGTAATTCTAGTGATATACTTGTGATTTACTTAACCTACTGTGTCATTGTCTGTTTATCATTGTACTTATACAGTTCAAGATTGTTTGAAGCTTGTCACAGTGCTGGATCTGTTACAGCTTAAATCTTAAATGTGGTATTCCACATGTAACTGCCAGATGGCGCCATTGTCTTATTTATCATAATTTTAGTCCATTGTAATTTCAAGAGTACTACTTTTTTGATGGAAAAATGTTGGCAAAGTTTTTTAAATATTGTGTGTTTAAGTGTAATTAACACTATAAAGCAGTTTGCTGTAATTAGGGGAGGAATGCCTTTGTTTTTGAGTGTCTTTGTGTCTAGTATAGAAATATATTATTGATGTGCTTTATTGTACTTTATCTGTATATGCAGACATACATATTTCCATTCTGAAATGACAGTTGTCTTAGGGTTACCCTGACATTTTTCTTGCCGAAATTTTATTGCTTTACAAGGGTTCTTATGGCAATCCTGCATTTCTGGTACTGGTTTCCAAATGGATGCCTAGTAAATAATTTCATTCAAAACTTTCACTGTCCTCATCTGCTTTCCTGACCACTACTTGCATCTTTATGTCGAAACATTACTTTAGATTACAAAAAATCCTCCACAGCTGATTTTTGTCAATGTCCATCTCACTACCTTTTCAAGACTACCTGCCAAAAACCTTAACTAGAGAGAGAGTGTGTAATAGTCATACAATATAAACTATAATATGTAACATGCAACACATGTATACAGTATTATATACACAAAATGATGTAAAGTATAACACAACAAGCCCCAACAGAATCCAATTTGCAGATAATAGTACACTTTGCTTCATACAAATTAACTAGGTCTTCTATATCCTGCATATTAAGAAAATACATGATTAATAGACTGGTGGAAATCTGGCTATTGAAGGGTACTTCTGTATTAAACATAACAGACAATTTTCATGTTGATTCAACCTAAGAGAAGTTCAAGACGTTCAAATTAACGGTTGTTGTATATCTTACTGTTTGAATTGTCATCCCTTTAATAACTTTCTTCCCAACAGTTCAGTGACAAGTGATTTTCAGTCACATACTATTTCACTTTACTAAAGCAATTAATTAGTGGTGTGATTATGATGTAGTAATTATTGCCAGATACAGCTGAGGGTCATCCATGTTCGATTGAAAATTAATATTATTCCCAAAAAGCATCCACTAACGACAATATAGAAAATAAAAAGGGATTGATCCTAAGACTGACTTAAACATGTTAGTGAGGGAGGACTCTCATCAGATTTCTGCACATACTGGAAATGGTTTGACAGATACAAAGTGAACAGTTAAGAACAGTTCCTGACAATCTGACTATATTCTTTAGACTGTGTGGAGAAATGCTGTGGTCTGTATTATCAAAGGTTGTGGCTGTATCTTAAATATAATGACTTTAGCTTTTCTGATTTATTGGATATTAGAATATTTTTGCATTGCAAGTTAAAGCTGTTTTCGTGCTATTAATTGGCATAAGGTCCATCACTTTTCATAAGCATTTTTTCAAGATCGATTTATTTTTCTCTAAAATGTTGTGGGTCATCAATCATACTAGGGGTTTGTTTCAATGTCAGAGAGAAATGCAGAATTTTATATTAACAGTCAGGGCTAACAGCATGTTTGCAGAATTCGCTGTCCTTATCTTTTGCTGTAATGGTTTTGTGCAAATGGCACATCTGAACAATTCTGTGATGTCTAATTATTGTTTTGAGATAAGAAGCAGTGATTCAGCTGACTGGCTACAACAGTGACTGATTAAGAGAATTCAAAGTCTCTCTCTTTATGCCTTCACAATCATAAATACAGCTATTCTGTATCATTTGGTAATGGAAATAATGAATGTTTGCACTATGGTTCAGTTGTTGTAGTTAAATCTGTTGAAAACAGTATGCATTTTTGGTTGTTAAAATTGCTGCAGTTTCATTAAATTTCTAGTATCAGTAGTTAGAGAGTTGCAGCTGTTACATCACTAACAGTATGGTAATCAATGCTGCAAGTATTTAAAAAAAAAAAAGATATTAATGATATGGATGACCATTAATCTAGGTAGACTTCCTTCATTAGAAGACCATACTAAATTCTACACAGATTGTAACCAGTTAATTAATAAACACATTAAGCGGTTAAAAATGTACAGAACATAACCATATAAAAGCATCTTGTTCGAATCTCATAAATGCTAGAAATGACTCTATTCCGTTGGGCTCTTAAGCAGGGCCCTTAACCTGCAACTGCTTCATCCTGGGCATGATGTTAACCTGCTTCCAGTCCTGCAAACAGGTCCTCCAACTTGCAGGATTAAACTTGGGGGTTGGTGGCAGGATTATATATATATATATATATATATATATATATATATATATATATATATATATATATATATATATATATACACACATATACACACATATACAGTAATCCCTTCTCGACCGCGGGGGTTGCGTTCCATACCCCCTCGCGATAGGTGAATATCCGCGAAGTAGAAACCATATGTTTGTATGGTTATTTTTATATATTTTAAGCCCTTATAAACTCTCCCACACTGTTTATAAATATTCCCCGCAGAGTTATACAGCATAATCCCTTTGTATTCTCTTAGATATTAGGTAAGATTCATTGAAATTATGTATATAAAACACACTGTTTATATACAGTAAAACCTAAATATTATTTTAAAGATATTGAGCGTCTCTGATATCACATATGTTACAGCCATTATGATAGACATGCCACCAGCAATAAATACGTACAATGCAACAAAAATAGTATACAGTAAATGTGTGTGTACAGTGACACTAAACGTACGTACATGTACTAAGTACTGTAAGTAGAAAATTAATTATGGTTACTCACCAACAATGACAAGATTACTTGTCCGATAACAATGAGTTTAACTTTACTGCACAACAAAGGAGAGCGTTACAGCTCTTCCAAAGGAGCCTCTTCAGGCGATTGTGTAGCACTGCCGTTGTTCTTCTTCTGGCAGTCTTCAATCCAAATCCCTAAAGCAGATTCCATCCAGACTACTGCCTTATTACATCCACTTACAATCGTTTTGCACCCTGGTTAAAAAGGACACTGCGGCCATAGATCTTATATTCCTTTCCTAATTTTTAAATAAAAAGAATCGTAGCCTTCAACAAATCCAAAACGTTTAACTTTTCGGCAATCGTTAACATCTTCCGTTTGCGCTTGGGCACGGCCCCTGAAGCAGTAGCAGATCGTTTTGGAGCCATAATGAAGGGCTTGACTATGCACAAAGATAAACACAAAAGAGCACAACTCTTTACACAGCGAAACACGTTGATGCTGAATGAGCGAGACGAGACTTCCTGGTTAACACTGCATTCAGCAAGCAGGAACTTAACTGCGTGCTCCGCCAGTAGCGTCCCTTGTATGAAATCAACTGGGCAAACCAACTGAGGAAGCATGTACAGGAAGTAAAAAGACACATTGTCCGCAGAAGCAGCGAAAAATCCGCGTTATATATTTAGTTATGCTTTCATATAAAATCGATAGAGCGAAACCGCGAAAAGTCAAAGCGCGATATAGCGAGGGATTACTGTATATAATTTTTTTTTTTTGTCATTGTTTTGCTCCAGCTGGTTTTATTTAATGATTTTAGGATGGAAATGTGTATAATATACTGTATATCATCAGAATGCTACATTTACAACTATGATGCATTTAGAGAGCCTCACACTTTATCTAAAGCAAAACAATGTAAGTAATATACTTAAAATACCTTAAAGATATCTATAGATATATATCCATAGGACAGTTTGACAGAAGGAAGCAATTTGACTCATGCCTTAGATGCAAAAATAAAAAAAAATAAAAATGAATCTAGCACTTGGGTATGGGTCTGGGTATATTTTGTATAAGCAAGATAAATAATGAATAATTACCAATATATCACTCATCTGCACATTTTAAAAGTATAACGCTATAGAAGACAATCTAGAAGTATTCAAAGCTGATCATTGCTTTAACCTACACAACTGGTCATTTATCATTATAGTTGGCAAAGGGCTGTACTTCACAGTTGCAGCTACAAAGAACTATGCTATTAAGTCCAAGACCAAGTCTGTTGCATTTGTACCGTCCACAGCATATGGACTTGCATCCACATTTGGTCAGTTGTTCATAACTTTATCCAGTAGATGAAAGAGCTCTCGAAAAGATCTGCTGTTCATTACTAGTCAGGTGGTCTCAGTGTTTTTGGTTGGCATAGTGTTGACTGACCCCAAATACAGCCTGCTTGGTGGGCAGCATGTTTTGCATGCTGAAATAGAACTACTGTGTACTGTTGGATGGATAGCATCATATGATTTGTGCTTTCAGGCAAACAAACCCAACCATGCTTCATTTACACTTGTTTCTGTATTAGATCTTTCATGGTCGCTGTTGCTGTGCTCTGGGGGATCTAACTCATATTGATGAATACATCACACGCCTCAGGGCATATATCTCTGTTTTGCCAGGCAGTATTTTCCGTTGCCGCAGAAGTCACCACCAGTAAAAATATGAAAGAAGAATATCCCCTTGCTCTTTACTGGTCCAAGAAAGTGATAGAGGTCATGCACAGAAATCCATTGAAGGCTCGATCCTTGGCCAAGTGCTACCCACAGCTGATTCAGACAGATCTCCTGAAGAGCTGGTAAAACATTCAATGTGAATACAAGAACATTAGTATCATTTGGCTTTGATCATGATGGATTTGCTACCCTTTTCTGTGGTGTCTCAGACATGCACAAAGATCTTGGTGTCAGCTTCCTCCCGAGTACATTTGTCTGCACCATTCAAGCTGGTCATGCATGTGCTAATGGTTTTGTCGTTTCTTGTCACAATGACTGTGTTCTGTGCTGACATTTGCACAGTCTTGTCTGCCAAAAAGTTGAACAGCACTGTTTTATTTTCATTGTGTCTCAAGAAATTTTGCCAGTTTGAAGGAAGTTTACCCTTATTTGTCACCTTGCATCAACCTCTTTGAGCTCTTCTTGATCTTGCTTCTTTTTTGAGGCTTGATGGATGGTGTACATCAAAGACAACGTTTGTCCTCTTATACTTAGTGGCAAACATATGTACTTTGGGCAGAAATCTATTGCAACATACTCTTCAAAGATTTTTGAGCTTTGTGTTGAAACAGTATGGATCAAAGCTGTACCATCAGTGATGATGACATCAGCCACTGGCTCATCATCTGGAGCTGTGACATTTTTCTCAGTAATTGAAACCAGCTGAGATTTTAGGCAACTATGGAGTTTACCACCATCACTAATTGCAGCTGGAAACTGTTGGTTCTCATGGCGAAAGAATTCTTGAAGGTCATATTCTCTGCTCTGGCATGAGATGAACAGCTTAGAAAAAATGTTGGCACACGTCCTTCAGTGCTTTTTGTTTGGGAAGGTTTCACATGAGTTGTTTCCTGTTGGAAGAAGTCTACCCTGATCTTTTTAATTGGTTCATAGAAGGTGGATGCTTCTGTCTCCAAACCCTTCATGAACTCTATAAAATTGGATTGGCCCTTCTCAAAGTGTGACCTAGTATGACGAGATGAGCAGTATATTTGGTGTCAATGGAAAACAGTCTTTTTCTGGTAAGGATTCTGAGGTTCTTCCATAACTTTACTCAGTTTTTTGACTTTGGCTGGCATGCTCACTTGCTTCCTTGGCTTTGCTTCTCACATTGTGACACTAGATGGCTGACTCTAGGACCAGCCACCATTAAACACCTCTGTGCTGATGGATCTGTAATGCCAATAGCTCCACCATCAGTCATGGCTGGTTTTGTAACTATATGAAAACCATATATAGGCCTAGTCCTGTTAGTCTTGGCTTGGCTGTCCCATGGTGGCACATCCTGTCAGTTCAGGTGTGGCTGTCTAACTACATGTACTAACTAATATGCTACAAACTAATTGATATGGCCTGTTAGATAGCATTTGGGACCCTAAACTAAACTCCACTACCACCTGAACCTGGTAAAGTTAGATCAGCTGATACTGAACCCCATTCAGAGTTCCATAGCAGTGATATCATCAGTGTGCCATGGTTGTGCAATGGCATTCACTTTATTATATATATTACCCCATAAAGTTTATATTTACAAGAAAACGAACATTTTTATTGGAATCCGTGACCCAGTAACCTAGGTGTAGATTCTGTTAGTTATGGAGATATTAATATATATATTTATTCTATGGCAGCAGTCATGGGTGCCATATTTGATATAGCAGCCTAGATATCATTTGTGGTAATAAATAGCACCTCTTTTTGTGTCAGTGTCTCAAAAAATTATGTCTAGAGCCACAAAACATTTTCTTATGCTAATTACTAGCTGCAATATGATAGTATAGCATTAGAAATTACAGTCATTTTGAAAAATGGACACCATGTTGAATTTTTGAATGGCCAGCACACTTTTTGAAGAAAGTAGACCCTAAAGAAAATCCTTGCCAACTTTCATGCTTGTATCACTATTTGAAAAATCCTCAGGAATATGTAATTATCTGCTGTGCTAACATCATTTTTATATTCAAGGGATTAAAAAAAAAAGCTATTTGTATATATCTAACTTTAGTAAAATGTGACCTCTCAACCCATCTAGTAGTTTAAACACATAGGATTGTGGTGTCAAATTTAAATATTCTGTTGTGACTGAAACACATGTTAATGATCTCTGTTCAGCTTTCTAAAGCTACATAATAGAATTATGCACATTACCGGTACTTTGACACTAATTCCTCATTTCCTTTGCTCTTTACTAGATGTAGACATATTTCATCCTTTTGGAATGCTTATTTAAATGTTGCCAGTCCAGTATGGTTTAACTACACCTCATATTTTACACTTTTGAAAATTCAAATGCTTTTAATTCTGCTTTGGGTAATGAATATTGATGCAATTAAATCAGTAGTTTTTTCTGTCTGTGTATGTGTGTGCCCCTCATACAAAGAAGATAAAGAGTTGTTTGGAAAAAAAATTGTCCAGAAAGATTGAGAATAATTATCTTTGACAAATGAGCTGAATGTTTTTTTAAGTTTCAATTGCATTTAAATTAAAAAGATATGTACTCAAGAGAATATACTGCATTAGGTAGCAAATGTTATCCTCACCCTACTGCTTTTCAAGCTCATAATTCTGTCATTATGTAACTTTCCATATTTTTCACCAGATTTGAGTAATAAAAATTAGTCGGTTATACCAGGCCAGGTATTTTAACTACAGTTTGATTATAGCTGTTGGCACAAGATTACCGTGTGACAAGCAGCAAAAATGCTTAGAAGAACTGCCATTGTGAATGAACAGCTTTAGCATCCATTAATTGAAGAATATCAGAATAATATTGTATAGCTTTTAGCTATTAAAGAAAAAATTTTCTCATGCTGGCCGACAATACTCCAAAAGTAGGAAATTACTAACATTTAGCTAATGTTTTAATTTACTACTGAAGAAAAAACATTATCTAAAGGTCTGAGCCTATTCATTGTGTAATATTTGCCAAAAAAGATATTAGGAGGAGGACAAAATTCTTTTTCACAACACTGTATTATTTTGAATGAGGCTATGAAATATAAATAACTGGAATTTGAGAAGGAAATGGTTTCAGGCTTCACAAAGATTGTTTTTACTAATAAATGTTATATCTTTTAAAAACCCGAGATTTGAACAAAGTTTTCTCCATCTGTGGGGGAGCAGTAGTAATTACAGGGCAACTATGCTATCCTTCTATTTTATTTTGAATGTGTGGAATAATTTTTGGAAAAATGTCAGCCAACATTCAATTTGAAAGCTGTAGGATTGTGTGCTTCAATATGCTGGCTTGAACACTGTTTTTTCAGTATGTACTCTTGCATTTCTTGGACAATGTTTGCATTTGTGTCAACATTTTCCTTATTTGACACATGCCTTAATTGTATCATAACACTCAGAAAATGAGAAACTAGAGAATAGATCTTTATTTTACCTGTAATTAGGTTTCATCATCATATTTATTCTTTTTTTTTTGTTACTTGCCAAGTTTGTATACAAGCCACAGTGCCATCTTGTGGAAGAAAGAGTTATATTCTGTGATAGTCACTTGATTTCACATTTTACTGGAGTGTAAGCAGTTGACACTATCTACTAGCAAGTGGTATATTAGAAAAAGTAATATTGTTTTTTCTTCTAGGTAGGAAGCATTTTATCTGTACTGTTCTAAATTGTAAACTCCCAATGCAACCTATCTTCTAGGTAGGAAGCATTTTATCTGTACTGTTCTAAATTGTAAACTCCCAATGCAACCTATCGGTAAAGTAGTGCCAGTCCACAGAAAGGGTTATAATACTTTTTTTTTTTTTTTTTAATATATACTAAACAAGGCACATTTTTGTTAACAACAATATACTGTATTTATCTGACTCAATTGACAGAAGTTATCTGTGTAGTTCATATTCCTTTTGCCTACTTCAAAATAATCATCATAATAAGTCCTAAGTTAACTCTGTTAGTATACTCTTGCTCTGGCCCTTTTCTGGTTTGGAGTTATCACTCTTACTTTTTGCCAGTGTGCTTCTCTCCTACTCCGGTGTCTGTGAAGCTATCCCATTAACTTAGGTCATAGGCTATCAGGCAGAAAAGTAAGCAATATATAGTGGTGCAGGATACTACAGTTATTTGAAAGTAACCAACATATTATTACACATGTTGAGACTGACTATACACATTCTAAACTAGTTGCTCCAGTTACTAAGAGTAAAAAAGAACAGTAGTTTAGTACTTGTCCTGAATACTTGCCTAGCCTAGCAGGGAAACTGCTATTCAGCTGCGACTGTGTGATTAAAGCAAGTAAAAAGCTCATAACAAAACACTGGATTCTGGACTGGGGTGTGGTTCACTAAAACTGGAGGGTCCCTTCAATTCCCTTGATCTTTATCCAATTTGTCAGTCTCTGATGGCATTACTTGGTCTAAACTATCTCTCCCTCCTCGAACCGCCACCTTATCTTGGTGGAGGGGTTTGCGTGTCCCAATGATCCTAGGAGCTCTGTTGTCCGGGCTTTATGCCACTAATAGGGTCACCCAAGGAAAACTGGTCCTAGGTGAGGGATGAGTTCAATGGAGCTCTTATGACGAAGAAAAAATTTGGATGGCGTTTTCCCTTGCCCGGACGCGGGGTGGGGGTGGGGCTCCCTTCTCATGGGCTCACCTACTATGGAAGGGGCCAAGGAGGTCATATGCAGTGTGAGTTGGGTGGTGGCCGAAGGCGGGGACCTTGGCGGTCCGATCTCTCTCTCTCTTCTCTTTCTCTTTCTCTTTCTCTCTCTCTCTTTCTTTATATATATAATCTATCTATTATCCAACCTGCTATATCCTAACTACAGGGTCGCGGGGGTCTGCTGGAGCCAACACAAGGCACACATACACTAGGGACAATTTTGGATCTCCAATGCATGTAACCTGGATGTCTTTGGACTGTGGGAGGAAACTGGAGTACCCAGAGGAAACCCACACAGACAACATGCAAACTCCATGCAGGTCTCCTACCCACTGCGCCACTGTGCCACCCATGTCTCTCTCTCTCTCTACATATATATATATGTATATATATGTATATATATGTATATGTATATATATATATATGTATGTATATATATGTATATGTATGTATATATATATATGTATATGTATGTATATATATATATATATGTATATATATATATATATATATATATATATATATGTATATATGTGTATATGTGTATATGTATGTGTATATGTATGTATATATGTATGTATATGTATATGTATATGTATATGTATATGTATATATATGTATATGTATATATATGTATATGTATTGTGGCCCCTGGCCGGGACGCCCAGGAGGACGTGAGGAGGGCTTGTGCCTCCTCCAGACCGCGAGGGGGCGTCCGTCCTGGTTTTATTGGGAGCCACGGGTCGAGGGCATGGAAGCCCTACCCTGTAGGGGCCCGTGGTTACCGCCAGGCGGCGCCCCGATGCCGGTTCATCCCGACAACAAAAATATGGGGCACATATATTGTCAGAGGATATGTGAAGTGACATATCCTGAAGCTTATGATATGTACGTATGTGTGTGAGTCATCTTATAATTGCCAGTCCTTTTATATTCCAGTTTTTGCAGTTAACTGGGTAAAACTTGTGCTAGTTTTAGAGGCAAGTAAAGTGATGTGGAAAAAACAGGGCCATTTCTGAGAAATGAGGCTAAGGTGAAATACTTAGCCAAAGCTTTCTCTCATTTCTGCCCAATAAAGTATGCACTAAGTTGCCATTTTATTAAGTACACCCCCCACAGAGTTCTATAATCCAACACATGATATGTAATATAATATGGGTGTGTGATGTAAATCAGGCAGACCAATGTTTCTAGAATCCGTTAGTGTTCACTTGTGCTTTGGAATAGGCAAAACGAATGACCTTCCAAGATAGTTGGAACTAGATGTCATCATAGTCATAGTCTTTTAACGTTTTAATTTTAATAACCATGTTCAGGGATTACTGAGAATGTTGTGAAAATTAAAAATCTGCCAATGGAAGGAAATGCTGTGGTTGGAAACAGCTTGGGGATCAGAGGGGTCAAAATTTAAGGTTGAGAATCATGCAATCAAATAGATGGGCCATAACCATGAAAATCACATCTAAAGTCAACATGGGTATGCAGAATGTCATTCAAGGATGCATAATTCATCAGACGTTATCTCAAGGGGTTTATGATAGCTAACCAAGTAAGTCACCAGTGCTTTCAACAAAAACCAATAATTTGCATCTTCAGTGGGCGGATAGTTGTGAAAGCAGGACCATTGCTAAGTAGAAAAAAATTGCATCATCAGATAAATCCATGTTCCTTTTGCATTATATTGATGAAAGGTTCACAACTTGACACAAGCAGCATGAG
The DNA here is from genome assembly GCF_016835505.1 of Polypterus senegalus. Classification (NCBI taxonomy): domain Eukaryota; kingdom Metazoa; phylum Chordata; class Cladistia; order Polypteriformes; family Polypteridae; genus Polypterus; species Polypterus senegalus. The sequence goes on from NC_053155.1 coordinate 129,227,167, forward strand.
TCTGACAAACCATCCTGGTTTCTGTCAACAATACAGGCCAGAGGCAGTGTAGCAGTATAGGGAATAGAACCCATGAGAGCCCCAACAACCATTGGGGAATGTCTGAATGGCAAGGGGTATCTAAACATCATAAGTTATTCCTCTCATAGCTTCAGTTTATCCACACTTCGATGAACCCTAACTAGCATGATAACGAACCATGTTACAATAGGCATGTTTCATCACTGAATGGTTCAGCAGTCTTGACAGTGAGATTTCATTCCGTCTTTGGTTTCCACAGTCCGCGGTTCTCAACACTGTTGAGCATTTTTGGGATGTGGCAAAAAGGGCTCTTCACAGTGAGACCGTGCAGCTGTCCGGTTTCCAACATCTGCACAATGAAGTAATATCCACATGGTGCAACATTCCTGAACAATCTTTTATCTTTTATAATCCATGCCCAGATGAATTCATGTTGTTCTGGAGCCCAAAGGAGCCACAAAAGGCTACGAAGTGTACCTGCTAAACTGACAATTTAAAGTATGACTAAATATTAATTCCAGTCCAGTTATGGTTGGTTGTATGAATTTATTTTCTTTTGTTGTGAGTACACCTATTTTTGTGTGATTGCAACAAGAAAGGTATCCTGTATTAAAATAACATATCATTTGTTATTATGATTTTGTGTTAGCTGGATATTAAAGCATGGAAATAATGAAAGAAACAACCTGATAAGCATCCTAAAATTCTTATTGTTAAGTAAATTAGAGGGCAGATCAAGTCAAACAGCTAACATTAAAAGCATATGAGAGGTGTTTGATTTGCACATGTTTGTTACTTAAGAATCAAAGTTTCTAAAGAGTTGTAACCTTACAAGTTTACATGTTTACTTTCTGGTAAACTGCACGGAGATGGTGCATTATATTTCAATTAACTTAATCAGTCTCTCATGTTTTTTAACCTGCTTCATCAAATACAAAGTGTAAGGATATAAATACAGTAATGAGCATAAAACCGTAGCTAATAATGGATGGAATGCTGTTCCAATACAAGGTGTACTGAGACAGATGCCTTAAATGTAAAATTTTTATATTGCATATTTTAAAATGACATTGTTACTTTCTGTTTTGTTAGGCACTTAAACATGTTTTGGTTTATTTCTCTTGTCTTTGTAATTTTGCCCTTTATGTTTGTAGCCAAGTTTTGTGGCTGTTTTCTCTCTATAGACTCAACTGTGCCTGTGAAATTCACAGCGTTCTGAGGTAGCTTGCATATAGATTTGGTAGAGATTTGGTGGTACTTGTGGAAGTTTTCCTCACGGTTGCTTACACATTATGAAATTTTGCCATATATCACATAAAAATTTCTAAAATGGACCACTGCATCTCAATTTGAACATAAGTATCCAATGTATTGTATGTGGAAACTCATCTTCCAAAATGCATTAAGTCAACTAATGACACTATGATTAAAAGATTGGAAAAAAATAACAGAGTACACTTTTTACAAGCAGTGTTTACCAATACCATCGGTGCATGGCCCCTAATTAATGAGAGGTTAGGAGCATGCACTGATACAGCATGTTCCCGCACCCACCACACAACGAACCACCTCAGGATCCCAAATTAGGACCTGAGCGCCGCTGTGGAATGGGTGACACAACAGAACCACACTAGTTTGAATGAAGTAAAACAGTGTGAGGTGTTTTGTAAAAAATAAAAAAAAAAAGGTTGCTGGCGTGTCAATCCTGCCACCAACCCCCGTGTGTTCCCTGCAAGCTGGAGGTCCTTCTTGAAGGTAAAGATACAGTTTAATGGGTTTATGTGTAATTCTTTGTGTTAGAAGGTGCTGTTGAAAAAAAAAACAACTTGTCCTGTCATGAAAGAGCAATGCAGTCAAGATGTACATGCACATGTACACACCAAGAAATTCCCAGGTTAAGAATCCCAGAAGTTTATTGAGATTTGCTCATTTAAGTATTATCCCTTGAGAAATTGCCTACTTTAATATTCCACCGTTGGAAATGTTACATGTGTTGTAGTAAAACAGATGAAAACTTTTAACAAGAGATATTGCTCCAGAGCCAAACTGAAGTACAAGGATCTTGTTAGATCTTGGATTTAAATAGAACAAACAGCCCTATAATTTGTAAAAAAGCAAATGTGCATTAAAGATGAGTTTAAAAAAAAAAAAAAAACACCTATACGAGGTAAACACATTGTGGAAGAAATGTTTGACAAAGTGCAGTACTGTGCAAAGGTATTTTGTCTTAGTGTGAATTTCATGCTGTAGAACAATAGACTACTTATGTGATCGGTTTTAGATAAGGCTTTTTCGAGCCATTGCAAATAGAAAATTTACATTTTTTTGGTCCTGTTTGTTTCTTGCAACCCTACCTATTTATCTGTTGTATACTGGTTTTCACACCTTCCGGTCAAAGGTTTTATGAAGAACCTTTTTCAAATACTATATGCATTCTTTCAATACGGGGCTATTTCGTAAAGCTCTAAGTACAATATATGTGTATTATTATACAGTAGTATCTGTGTATTAATTAACTGTTAACTTTGGATGAATTGCAAAAGGACAATTTATTTGTTAATTGTAATTATTTGTTTCATAAATATTAGCCTAAATTTATGACTGGTGCTGCTCTGTATGCACCTGACAAATGTAAATACAGCAACCAGTAGACTTAGTGTATTAATTACAAGAATTCTCCTTGCAAGCATGTAGTTTTAATTGTATTTCTCCTTGTGAATGGTGTAATACAGAGTTTTTCAAATGCTGTATTTACTTGTGGATAAGCCAAGAATTTTAGGATCCAAAATACATCCAAAAAATTGTGTTAGCCTGTTCCGGTGGCCTGGGTTTAACATTTCTTTTTACGTTCTTCACTATCAAGTCAAGTTGGGGAGCATGCACTGGCACAGTGTGTTGCCGCACCCACTACACGACGGAACAACTCAGGATCCTGGTTTGCAACCCCCCAGGCAGACACGCGGTCCATTCCCACCCTCCGGAAATTACCCTCTATCAGCTGCAGCCTGGTGTTACGTGGGCGACCCCTTGGACTGGTCCAGCCACTTGGGTCCCCAGCAATGAGGATCTTACGAGCCAGATCACGGGGGAAACGCGCCACATGGTCATAGTGCCGTAACTGACACTCCCTCACAATACACATAATGTTCCTCATTCGGGACTCCATGAGAAACCTGCTCATTCGACACAAAGTCAAACCAACAGTACCCAAGGATTTTCCGGAGAGACACAGCACCAAAGGAGTCCAGTCTTCATCACTGGATAGCGTCCATGTCTCGCAACCATATAGCAAGACAGGAAGCACCAGGACTCTAAAGACTGGGACCTTTATCCTTTTACATAGATATTGGGAGCACAACACACCCCTTTCCAACGACCTCATGACCCCCATGCTCTCCCAATCCGTGTAACTGACTTCATAAGAAGAGTCACCAGAGACATGAATGTCACTGCCAAGGTAAGTAAACCTCTCGGCAAGTTCAACACTCTCTCCACAAACAGACACACTACTGATGGCTGTGCCCAAAAGGTCATTAAAGGCCTGGATCATAGTTTTTATCCAGGACACTCGCAAGCCCAGACACTCGGACTCCTTGCTCAGTCTCTCCAGCGCCCCAATCACAGCCTCCATTAACTCTGCGAAGATCACAGCATCGTCAGCAAAGTCAAGATCCGTGAATCTTTCTTCACCAACAGATGCCCCATAGCCACTGGACCCCACAACCTTGCCCACACCCAGTCCATACAAGCATTAAACAGAGTAGGAGCAAGAACACACCCTTGACGAACCCCAGAATCAACTAGGAAAAACACAGAGGTCATGCCTCCACTCTGCACAGCACTCACAGTACCAGTGTATAGGCCGGCCATGATATCCAGCAACCTCGAGGGGATCCTGCGAACTCTCAGGATGTCTCACAGGGCAGCTCGATCAACTGAGTCGAACGCTTTATGAAAATTGGGATGATGCCAGTCTCCCAAATGGAAGCAAAGGTCGCTTGCAATGCCAGGAGGGTAGCCTTACTACCAATCTGGAGAAGTTCACCCCGGATACCACAGATCCCTGCAGCCTTTCCCCACCTCAGTTGGTTTACCACCTGTTCAATCTCAGTGAGATTGGGTGGCTCACAGCTAATTGGAGGATCAGCCTCAAGAACCATGAACTTTAGGTTCTTCACTTATGTGGAGCATATAAAAAGGCCCTAAAATCATTATATGGAAAGTAATTGCAGAGAAGTCCTCATTGTATATAGAATCATGCCTGAAGCCTAATTTTGTCACTGTAATTCATGTCCCAATTATGTAGCTAACACAATAGTTGTCATTGATTATGTTCTCAGCTTTTCCTATAACCAAACTATTGTAACAGTCTGCACAGTGTAAAAAATATCTTTTCAGAGGCTTAACAGTATTCATAAAGAATGTCTAATCACAGTGCAGTCTTTACAGTAGAACACAAGCTATATATACAGTAAATACATATTGTGAGAGACTGCAGAGATGAGGGACACATGGAAAGATATAGCCATACAGGCAGTGTGGTGTAGTGGTTAAAGCTTTGGACATGGAGGATGTTGGTTCAAAACCTGCTACTGATGCAGTGTGACAATGAGAAAGTCATTTGACCTGCCTGTTCTTAACTTGGAAAACCAAAAGAAACGTAACCAATTGTATCATAAATGTAGTCCTGGCTCTGGTTTTGTCGCGTCTGGACTACTTCAACTCACTTCTGGAAGGAGCACCTGCATGTTCTGTCAGGCTGCTGCAGATGATCCAGAATGCAGTGGTCCATCTTGTATTTTACCAACCGAGACAGACTCATGTCACTCCTCTCTTCAGGTCGCTACATTGGCTCCCTGTAGTAGCACACATTGAGCTCAAATCCCTGCTGCTTTCCTACAGAATAGTCAATGGGTCAGCACCTGAGAATATGGTGACACTGGTGAAGTGCTATGCTTCTTCTCGCCCACTTAGGTCTGCCAGTGAACAGTGTCTGTTGATGCCTCCTGTGCGTGGTATTAATATTGAGTCCAGACTCTCTTTCTGTGTAGTTCCCAGTTGTTGGAACAGGCTACCCGCCTCCACCCGTACTGCTGACTCCCTCAGTGTTTTTAAGAAGCAACTGAAGACCTGTCTATTCTATGATTATCTGTCTAATTGATTGAAGGAGAGAAAAAAAAAACTATGCTCTGTGATCTTTTATATTATTGATTAATTTGTTAAGTCCTGCTCATGAGGGGGTCAAAGTTAGTATGCAACTTTGATTTACTTCTCTGTCTCCAAGAAGCACACTGCAAGTGTGCTTTGTCTTAATCTTATTCTGCTCCAGCAGAGTCTGCAACACTGAGACAACTCTGTAACAGTGTTAAATTCTAAAGTTAGTCTTATTACCTTAAATACATACTAAGAACAATCAGCACAGGATCATCCAGAGCTGACAGCACAGTGCAACTAACCCAGACTGTCTTCTGTGATTCACAATGAAAACATATTGTAAGGTTTATAACTCTTCCAAATTGTTGTCACTACAATCTACATGAGGTAAGTAACATATTAAAAAACATAATTTTTGGGTTTTGCATTGTTTTAAATACAGGAATTGAAGAAAATGTTAATCATATTGGGTAAAGTAAAGTTTACAGACATCAGAAAAGTTTGTAAATATTTCAAAATTGCTAGGGACTCGTAAATGATGCCTACAAGGTGTCTGTTGGGCTATTATGAACAACAACAAGGATAATATACATAAAGCTGAAATAGATGCTTGGATTAAGTAACGGTAATGAAACTAGACTGATAATTTATTTTTAGATTTCTGTTTTGCCAGGAAAGCACTGTGCAAGTTTTAGAAATCATGGACAAGAAACTACTTGCACTGCATGATAGAATTGCTGGTCATATATGTGCTTAAACTATACAAACACATTTGGTCTGATTGACATAACATGATTTAGATGTGTATGTGACCACAATGGACTGCTTTACCCATTCAAAGAACATGATGTCCACAGATTTCTCAAAATGTTAATAAAGAAAAGAGCTCTTTTCTGACTCTTGCTATGCTGTGCTCTGAAGGAACAAACAAAAGAAAATGGTACCTTTAGTTAAAAACTTAAAGGTTGACTTATCCACAAGTATACAGTGGTGTGAAAAACTATTTGCCCCCTTCCTGATTTCTTATTCTTTTGCATGTTTGTCACACAAAATGTTTCTGATCATCAAACACATTTAACCATTAGTCAAATATAACACAAGTAAACACAAAATGCAGTTTTTAAATGATGGTTTCTATTATTTAGGGAGAAAAAAAATCCAAACCTACATTGCCCTGTGTGAAAAAGTAATTGCCCCCTTGTTAAAAAATAACCTAACTGTGGTGTATCACACGTGAGTTCAATTTCCGTAGCCACTCCCAGGCCTGATTACTGCCACACCTGTTTCAATCAAGAAATCACTTAAATAGGAGCTGCCTGACACGGAGAAGTAGACCAAAAGCACCTCAAAAGCTAGACATCATGCCAAGATCCAAAGAAATTCAGGAACAAATGAGAACAGAAGTAATTGAGATCTATCAGTCTGGTAAAGGTTATAAAGCCATTTCTAAAGCTTTGGGACTCCAGCGAACCATTATCCACAAATGGCAAAAACATGGAACAGTGGTGAACCTTCCCAGGAGTGGCCGGCCGACCAAAATTACCCCAAGAGCGCAGAGACGACTCATCCGAGAGGTCACAAAAGACCCCAGGACAACGTCTAAAGAACTGCAGGCCTCACTTGCCTCAATTAAGGTCAGTGTTCACGACTCCACCATAAGAAAGAGACTGGGCAAAAACGGCCTGCATGGCAGATTTCCAAGACGCAAACCACTGTTAAGCAAAAGGAACATTAGGGCTCGTCTCAATTTTGCTAAGAAACATCTCAATGATTGCCAAGACTTTTGGGAAAATACCTTGTGGACTGATGGGACAAAAGTTGAACTTTTTGGAAGGCAAATGTCCCGCTACATCTGGCATAAAAGGAACACAGCATTTCAGAAAAGAACATCATACCAACAGTAAAATATGGTGGTGGTAGTGTGATGGTCTGGGGTTGATTTGCTGCTTCAGGACCTGGAAGGCTTGCTGTGATAGATGGAACCATGAATTCTACTGTCTACCAAAAAATCCTGAAGGAGAATGTCCCGCCATCTGTTTGTCAACTCAAGCTGAAGCAATCTTGGGTGCTGCAACAGGACAATGACCCAAAACACACCAGCAAATCCACCTCTGAATGGCTGAAGAAAAACAAAATGAAGACATTGGAGTGGCCTAGTCTAAAGTCCTGACCTGAATCCAATTCAGATGCTATGGCATGACCTTAAAAAGGCGGTTCATGCTAGAAAACCCTCAAATAAAGCTGAATTACAACAATTCTGCAAAGATGAGTGGGCCAAAATTCCTCCAGAGCTGTAAAGACTCATTGCAAGTTATCGCAAACGCTTGATTGCAGTTATTGCTGCTAAGGGTGGCCCAACCAGTTATTAGGTTCAGGGGGCAATTACTTTTTCACACAGGTCCATGTAGGTTTAGATTTTTTTTTCTCCCTAAATAATAAAAACCATCATTTAAAAACTGCATTTTGTGTTTACTTGTGTTATATTTGACTAATGGTTAAATGTGTTTGATGATCAGAAACATTTTGTGTGACAAACATGCAAAAGAATAAGAAATCAGGAAGGGGGCAAATAGTTTTTCACACCACTGTATATGGTAGTTATAGTTATTTACTAGTACTATATAGGGATGGATCCAATTCATAAACTAATATAAAATGATTTTTTATTTAGGAAAAAAACTATTTATAATCTTAATTTATGTAACATTTTTGCATAGTAACTCTACAATTTTTCTGCAGCTTTTGATAAGTTTCTTTGACTTGTATGTTTAAATGCAGAGTGGGCCATTCCTATTAATATAATATTTAGTTTTTCTTATGATTATACCTTTTCAATCATTCAAGCCATAGTTAGTTTCATCCATCCATCCATCCATCCATCTTCTTCTGCTTATCCGAGATCGGGTCGCGGGGGCAGCAGCTTGAGCAGAGATGCCCAGACTTCCTTCTCCCCGGCCACTTCTTCTAGCTCTTCCGGGGGAATCCCAAGGCGTTCCCAGGGTAGCCGAGAGACATAGTCCCCCCAGCGTGTCCTGGGTCTTCCCAGCAGCCTCCTCCCGGTTAGACGTGCCCGGAACACCTCACCAGGGAGGCGTCCAGGAGGCATTCTGATCAGATGCCTGAGCCACCTCATCTGACTCCTCTTGATGCGGAGGAACAGCGGCTCTACTCTGAGCCCCTCCCGGATGACTAAGCTTCTCACCCCATCTTTAAGGGAAATCCCAGACACCCTGCAGAGGAAACTCATTTCAGCCGCTTGTATTCACAATCTCATTCTTTCGGTCACTATCCATAGCTCATGACCATAGGTGAGGGTAGGAACGTAGATCGACTGGTAAATTGACAGCTTTGCCTTACGGCTCAGCTCCTTTTTCACCACGCCACATCACTGCGGACGCCGCACCATTCCGCCCGTCAATCTCACACTCTATTCTTCTCTCACTCATGAACAAGACCCCGAGATACTTGAACTCATCCTCTTGGGGCAGGATCTCACTCCCAACACTGAGAGGGCACTCCACACTTTTCCGGCTGAGGACCATGGTCTCGGATCTGGAGGTGCTGATTCCCATCCCAGCCACTTCACACTCAGCTGGGAACCTATCCAGAGAGAGCGGAAGATCACAGCCTGATGAAGCAAACAGGACAACATCATCTGCAAAAAACAGCGACCCAATCCTGAGTCCACCAAACCGGACCCCCTCAATGCCCTGGCTGTGCCTAGAAATTCTGTCCATAAAAGTTAGGACCAGAATTGGTGACATAGGGCAGCCCTGGCGGAGTCCAACTCTCACTGGTAACAGTTACGACTTACTGCTGGCAATGCGGACCAAGCTCTGACACCGGTTGTACAGGGACCAAACAGCCCTTATCAGGGGGTCTGGTACCCCATACTCTCGGAGCACCCCCCACAGGATTCCCCGAGGGACACGGTCGAACGCCTTTTCCAAGTCCACAAAACACATGTAGATCAGTTGGGCAAACTCCCATGCACCCTCCAGGACCCTGCTAAGGGTGTAGAGCTGGTCCACTGTTCTGTGACCAGGACAAAAACCACACTGTTCCTCCTGAATCCGAGGTTCGACTATCTGACAGACCCTCCTCTCCAGGACCCCCGAATAGACTTTTCCAGAGAGGCTGAGGAGTGTGATCCCTCTGTAGTTGGAACACACCCTCCGGTCCCCCTTCTTAAAGAGGGGGACCACCATCCCGGTCTGCCAATCCAGAGGCACTGCCCCCGATGTCCATGCAAAGTTGCCGAGGTCTGTCAACCAGGACAGTCCAACAACATCTAGAGCCTTGAGGAACTCTGGGCGTATCTCATCCACCCCCGGGGCCCTGCCACCAAGGAGCTTTTTGACCACCTACAGTAGGTGACCTCAGTCCCAGAGATGGGGGAGCCCACCTCCGAGTCCCCAGGCTCTGCTTCCTCATGGCCCATTCGGACTCAATGTCTCCCACCTCCCTCGGGAAGTGGTCAAAGTTCTGCCGGAGGTGGGAGATGAAGCTATATCTGACAGGGGACTCTGCCTGACGTTCCCAGCAGACCCTCACAACACGTTTGGGCCTACCAGGCCTGACCGGCATCCTCCCCCACCATCAAGCCTACTCACCACCAGGTGGTGATCAGCTGACAGCTCTGCCCCTCTCTTCACCTGTGTGTCCAAGACATGTTGCTGCAGGTTCGACGACATCACCACAAAATCGATCATCGAACTGAGGCCTAGGATGTCCTGGTGGCAAGTGCACATATGAACACCCCTATGCTTGAACATGATGTTCGTTATGGACAATCTGTGATGAGCACAAGAGTGCAATAACAAAACACTGCTCAGGTTCAAATCGGGGGGGCCATTTCTCCCACTCACGCCCTTCCAGGTCTCACTGTTATTACCCACGTGAGCATTGAAGTCTCCCAGCAGTACGAGGGAGTCCCCAGACGGTATGCCCTCTAGCATCCCCTCCAGGGACTCCAAAAAGGGTGGGTACTCCAAACTGCTGTTCAGTGCATACGCAAAAGCAACAGTTAGGACACTGTCCCCATACCCGAAGGCGGAGGGAGGCTACCCTCTTGTCCACTGGGGTAAACCTCAATGAACAGGCTCCAAGTTGGGGGGCAATAAGTATGCCCACACCCCCTCAGTGCCTCTCACCGGGGGCAACTCCGCAACTCCAGAGTGGTAGAGAGTCCAGCCCCTCTCAAGGAGAGTCCAAGCTGTGTGTTGAGGTGAGCCCGACTACATCTAGCCGGAACCCCTCGACCTCGTGCACCAGCTCAGGCTTCTTCCCCTTCAGAGAGGTGACATTCCACATCTCAAGAGCCAGTTTCAGTTAGTTAGTTTTAGTCAGTTAGTTTCATTAATGCTGTAATACTGTTTAGTGCCATTGATGCAATTTTGTATATTTAATTCTGAAAAAAAAAAAAAAATCAACTATAACCCTCTAGCCTTATGGAATGTGAATCTTTATAGTTGTCACATTAGTACAAAATTGTTGTTAGATATCACAGATAGTGCAAGTGTAGAAGAATGAAAAAGAGATTAACACACAAATGAGTGTATACTGGAAAAAATACTCCACACTGTACTGTGATGCTATTGTATTTAGTGAAATGTCACTTTTATGTAATGTAATGTATTAAGGTAAGATTGCAATAATATCTATACTAAATTGCCTTTGGAATTGAAAACTTATAAGCTGTGATCATTTATACCCATTACTTTAACTTCTGCACATGGATCTGTGTTTTGTAAGCTAACTAGACTTGATGGGCTGTATATTGATGAACCATGCACATTTTTGAAAACTTACTAAAACATAAAGATTAATGGCTGAATGAGTATACAGATACTCACTATAATAAAGCACGACTCTGCCAGTCTGATGGATTCTCAAGCTGTCCTGGAATCATAATGTGATGAGAGCTTTAGCAAGAATCCTCAGGCAATATGTGAAAAGAAAAAATGTTTAAGTAACTTTCCATGTTACTTTACTTGTTTTGAATTCGCCAAAGAATGATTTAGTGTGAATCATTAAGTTATATCTTTGTGCCCTAGATTGTATATAGCTTGTGATTTTGGTAATTGATAAGTATTTAATTTATCTGAAATGTACAGTTTTTCAGTGGCAGAACATTCAGAAATCTAATTTCAGTGGTGTCAAATTAAGCTGAAATGAAATTTAAATATTACATTATAAATACACTTAATCTGAATTCTTTTATTACATATATGTGTGTGTTTATATATATATATATATATATATATATATATATATATATATATATATATATATATATATATATATATATATATATATATATATATATATATACTAATAAAAGGCAAAGCCCTCACTCACTCACTCACTGACTCATCACTAATTCTCCAACTTCCGTGTAGGTAGAAGGCTGAAATTTGGCAGGCTTATTCCTTACAGCTTACTTACAAAAGTTGGGCAGGTTTCATTTCGAAATTTACGCATAAGGGTCATAACTGGAAGCTATTTTTCCCCATATAATGTAATGGAGTCTTGAGTTGGAGATGGCGTGGGGGAGTTTAGTGTGACATCATCACGCCTCCTACGTAAGTGCGTAGAGAACAAGGAAGAACTCCAAACAGCGATGAGCACAAAGCGCCATTTCACAATTGAGAAGGCAGAAAAACATTATGAAGCAAATGATGCATACAAGCATATTCATAAGTACAGCTACTGCGGAAACAAAGCAGCGTGAACCGTAAGTTTATATTAAATTAAGTTCATAGACAGGCTGCCACTAGCGTTTGTAATTTAGTGCCTGCCCATATAAGGCCGTCCATCAGCGGCAATCCAATACAAACACTGCGGTAAATATTCACGGTGAAGGACTGTGCTTATGCAGAGGAAGATGAGATGGTCAGGGTGGTGTTTGGCACAAACTCATTGAAACTGCGAGAGAAACTTTTAAGTGCGGGTCTTAGCTGACATTACGAGATGGCACCAGTACAGCTGGGAACCTTCGATGCAAGAACACCAAGCGGCTCCGTGAACTGGCGCAATGCACAGACAAAAGCAACAGTTCCAAAGAGTGCTGAACAAAACCGAATTACACAATTGAGAAGGCAGCAAAAAATATGAAGCGTCTTATACATACAATCATATTCATAAGTGCAGCTACTGCGGAAACAAAGCACACGGTGGAAAAAGTGAATGTCCTGCTAAAGGAAGACAGTGTAAAAAAACCCGTGCATGCAGTTTGTCACATCACAGATAAAAGGAAGGCGAGCTGTTTATTGATGCAGTAAGGAACTAATCGATGAATGAAACCTCTTATCTTTACAGCGATTGACAAACACGGAATGTAACTTGAACACATCCTACAAATACGAGCCTGATTGAAAGAAATAATGATAATCAAATCCTTGATGACAGCAACATTCAATAACACTCACAAAACAATTACTGTATATTGACAATCATGTTACGTTATTTTTAAAATGTTCCCTTTTCTTTTCATAACTTCTACTTCTCCACTGCGGTACGGGTATATATATATAAATGTATATATATACCCGATCTACAATACATACTTTAGCATAGACAAGCCACGCTGTGGCTAATTGTAGAGTCTTAAGCCTCTAACGCCGACATTGAGGTTGATTCGAGAGGGTGTACTGACTATGTCTGCGCTACCGATTCATTTTACCTTAGCATCTCCTTGGTTTGGGGCGTATGAAAAATATTAGGTTAGCAGAATCATGTTACGTTATTTTAAAATTTTCCCTTTCTTAGCACAAGCACAGCTGAGAAGCTTCGATGCATGTACTCCATAACGTTAAAAATAGCGCATTTAATCACACTTTCAATTCCAAGCAAGCGGGAACTTTTGTCAATGCATGATTTCCTGGTACATCCATTACACTGATGCACACATCACAGCTACAAAAATGTTAGAGTCGGAATAAAGCGCGTTCCTCGACTGATCATTTCGACTACCGAGCGAAGCCTTGATAAAAGCATGGTTTTGTGCACACTGAAAAGCAAGCAAAATTAGATGCATTACAGAAAGCGGACTTTGTGGCTCTTACTGGGGATCATTGGACTTCCGTGACCGTTAGTAATTCTAAATACATCTAATTACAAAATGTTCAATGATCACACTGTTTTAGCCTAATGTACAAAATAATTTTGGCTAATGTTACTCAGAGTTTAAAGAGTAAGCTGGTCAAATTACCTTTTATGTTTCTGACTTATTTTTTAAGAAGAAAACTGCACTTTATGTTGAAATTTTGGTTATTATTATTTAAAGACAATACTATTCTGAAAATGTACTTAAAGTACTTAAACTACCACTTTATTTTTAAGTCTGCCCAATTTTAACCAGGGATGATATTTTTGTTTCTGTTTTGAATTCAAATGCAGTTTAAAGCTTTTTTCAGAAATTAAAACAGCTTCAGTTTACAATATTCATGTCCATGTCTATTATTTGATTCTGTAAGCCCACTAAAACCGTTTTAAATTAAAAAAAAACATTTGCGATTTGGGGCAAATTTACGTGTCGATTACATACGATTAATCAAGATTAATTCTTACACAGCCTCTAATTAATTGGATTAATTTTTTAATCGAGTCCCACCTAATATATATATGTAGATATATATATGTAGATTTATATATATATGTGTATATACAGTATATATGTAGATATGTATATGTTGTATATACAGTATGTATATATGTGTATATACAGTATGTATATATATATATATGTGTGTATATATATATATATATATATATATAGCAACACTCATGACAATGACAAAACAATTACATTGTCAATCATGTTACGTTATTATTAAAATGTTTCCTTTTCTTTTTACTTCTCCGCTGCCAATGCGGGTATTTTGCTATATATATATATATATATATATATATATATATATATATATATATATATATATATATATATATATATATATATAATATAAATAGATAGATATGACAACAGCACTCATATCAATGACAAAACAATTACATTAACAATCATCTTACGTTATTTTTAAAATGTTTGCTTTTCTTTTCATAACTTCTTTAACACACTACTTCTCCGCTGCGAAGCGCGGGTATTCTGCTAGTATATATATATACCCGTACTCCCCCCAGCCACAACACAGTCCCAAACACCAGTACAGCACAAGCACAAACACTCTTCTCTTCCCTGGCAGCACCACTCCTCCCTCGCAACCTTGTCCTTCTCCACCCGACTCTGGCCGATGAGTGGTGGTTGCTGAGACTCATGAGTCCCAAATACAGCACCCTCTGGCGGTACCTGCGGGACCCAACAGGGCTGCCCCCAACTCCAATTCCCAGGGAGCCCTGTGGGAAACCGAGGCACTACACCAGCCCAGGGGGCCGGCCATCTAGCGTCCAGGGGGGAGGTATTGCACTGTCCAGGGCTGCTCCCCCTGAATACAGTGTGTCACTATATATATATATATATATATATATATATATATATATATATATATATATATAGTACAGTACTCAGATGTTCCTAAAAATGAAAGACATACCACTGTTATCTTTTTTTTTTTCAAAAAAAGAAGGCAGAAAAAGAGTTGTGGAGTCCACCCCATATATACACTGCCAGGTAAACAAAATAATAGCTCCCGAGAACTGTCTGGTTCAGTGTCCAAATAGGGACAAACAAGTAAGGGAAGGTACTAGGCTTTTGTAGTCACGTGGATGGAAGAGGCAGGTCCTTGGATCCTCAAGGTGGAAGTGAGGTCAGCAGAAAGTGTGGCTAGGAGGGAGTGCAGGAACTTGGAGGAGTTTTAGGCAGACTTCTGTTCAGGTGATCTGCAGAAGAGGAACAAGAAAGGTTAGTACACTTCGCCAATCCCCTTCCTTGTTTTCTGCTCACGATTAAGCCCTTAGCCTGCCTCTTAAGTGCATGTGTGTGACTATATATACTGTGTGTGTGTATGTATATGTATATATATATATATATATATATATATATATATATATATATATATATATATATATATATATATATATATATATATATATATATATATATATATATATATAAATACCGTGCTTCTCAGAGAGAGTAGTGTGTTAAAGAAGCAATGAAAAAGAAAAGGAAACATTTTGAAAATAACGTAACATGATTGTCAATGTAATTGTTTTGTCACTGTTGTGAGTGATGAGTGTTGCTGTCATATATATATATATATATATATATACACACACATAAACATATATATATACATATCTATACATATACACATATATACACACACACATATATACATACATATATATATATCTACATATATACATATACATACACAAAACAACCCGAAGGCGCACCCCACGCGAGTCAGGCCGGGCTCTGACCCTCTTCCGTCCCTCCTGGCGTCCCGCCGGGTCATAGCCCTGGCATCCTGGACAGTGCCCCACAGCCAGCGACCACTGTGGGTAAGAGCCACCCGTCCCCGCAGGGCAGCAGAGCCCAAGCGGGTCCCACTCGAGGATAGCCGGGGTCCGGCCCCGCACTCCTAGCAGGGACAGGGGCGGAGACACAATCCCGACACCAACCCATGGTGCATCCCTGTGCCTCGCACAGGTTGTGCTCCCCTTTACCGCACCCCGGGCCTCCTCGGTAGGCACCCCTCCGGACCTCCACGCCTTTGTTCTGAGCCACCGTTCTCCGCTGGCATTCTCCAGCTGCGAAGCACCTGCGCACACAGAGAGATCCTTCTGCAGACGGCCCGACATCAGAGGGCTGTTCCGGCCACGAAAGGCTCCTTCAACTCGCCTCGGGTCCGGCCCCTACAAAGAGAACACAGGGGCAGAACCGCTGCCAGCACTCCAGCTTCAGCACGCGACGGGCAGCGCTCCTCCAACCGCACCCCGGCACTTGCCTGATCGGCACCCTCTCCGCGGCTTCCGTGTCCCTCTCGATGATGGAATCGCCGGCACCGCTCTCTCTCCGCCCGGCCTCAGGGATTCCCTCTGCTCTCCCAGAGGGCAGCCAGCCGCACGCGCACCAACAGCAACGCTGTCCCACCTTATTGGAGGAATCGCACCCAGCCTCTTAATCCTCCCTTTACTGGACGCCTTGACGATATGCGGCTCCGTATAATCAACTCGAGCCCCTTTCCGCCTCTGCGTCCGTAATATATCGGAGGAATCGCACCCAGCCCCTTATTCCTCCCTTCACTCTGGGACGCCATGACGGTTTGAGACTCCTTATGGAATAAAAGGCGCCTCTGTCCCGCTTGCGTCCCTATAGTGCGGCGCAAGACCGCAGCCGACTCGGGCGGAGGGGCGCTAGACCCGGGCACTTAGCAGCCCGTGGTTCATTCCGCCCCTTCGACTCCCCTCGCCGCGCGATACAGTCATGCGCGCCAAGCACTGTCGGAGGGCTGCTTACTCGAACTGATCATTGTCATCACAGCCTTTTCAGCAGCCCCTCCCATATGCTTTACGGAGTCGGCTGTACTCACCGCCTCCGCCATACCTCTCCGGCTGGAGATTCCAGCGTCAGCGCCCGTCCGTTGTCGCATTGAAGCGTTTCAGCGCCGCAGCGCCTTCCCTCTCCAGTTCCAGCACCTCAGCCCGGAGGGCACGTAGCATCTGTAACACACGCTGCCCGCGGGCTGAAGGGGCGCCTCCAGCTCCGCCAAAGCAGCCGCAAAGACAGGAAGTTAACCGACGCGGAGCCTACCTGTCTGTCAGCCTCCGGCGCGGCCACTTCCTGTGGGCCTTCTCCTCCGGCCCAATCCGGTCTCCCCTGCCCGTGATGGACATTCCTTGGTCCCGCCTCTCTGCAGTCATCGGCGGGCACACAAGACACACCGTCCAATCGGCGTGCCTGTCAGGGGAGGGACTTCTGGTCCGCGCCATCTTGGCTCTCCTTCTCTGCGGGCGGCGTGCTTGCCGGCAGCCTTGCTGTTGCCAGCGCTTCTCGAGCTGCAGCGTCCTCCTTCGCAGCCCTCGCGGCTGCCGCGCTGCTGCCGGAGCCCGCCAAACCAGCATGCGCCGCCACTGGCGCGGATCCTGGAGGTCCCTGCCTGGAAAACAAAATACACGCCCGGCCCCATGGGCCGGCTGCCGGGGCAGGGAACTCACCTCCCAGGTCCCGTCAAACCGGGAAAAGCGCCCTGGCGTGGCCTCTCGGACGCCATGCCGTCCCGGCGCCTCCAACAACGGCGCTGGCCATGGAGACCGCTGCACTCTTCCAATGCACGCCGCCCGCCCGCTTCAGGGAATAACGGCCTCCCTGCGGACCCCTGGCGGTCCGTGGGGTTCCTTTACCCAGCGGGGCTGTGTGCACGCAGCACCGCACGCGGGTGGGGTCCCCTGCTGCACCGGGCGTCCCACAACAATATTTTTGTACAGGTCTCCGCCTTGTAAACAGGCGGAGCATCCTGCCGACTACGCCAGATGTGAGACGGTACCCGGGCACAGACAGGCGACATGTTGTTTTGACACCACCACACGTTTATTTACAAATTATTTACAATAATATTTGGTCACCAAGACCCCAGTTCATTGGTCACAAAGACCCAGTCACGTGCACAAACCCCTAACTCCCAATGTCCTGGCCACAATGCCTTTCTTGGGCGCCTCCACTCTTCACAGCTTCGTCCTACCTCCACCCGACTCCAGCTCTGAATGGCGGAGGCGGCCCCTTTATGAAGGACCGGATGAGCCCCAGGTGTTCCGGCAATCTTCTGGCCACGCCCAGCGTGTGGAAGTGTCGGCTGTCCTCCCGGCTGCTCCCGGGCACCGTCTCAAGTCTTCCCCAGCACTTCCTGGTGTGGCAGGAGTGCTGGGGCAAATCCCAAGGCATTGGGCGCCTCCTGGCGGTGGCCACGGGCCCCTACAGGGGAAGAGCTTCCAAGCCCTTGACCCGTGGCTCCCAAAGCAACCCGGAAGGCGACCCCACGTGGTCCAGGCGCACATACATACACACACATATATACACACAAATACACATATATATATACATACACACACACATATATAAACATATATATACATATACTACATATATACACACACAGCTATTTCAGATCAGTGCAATACGCTGCTTGTTAAAACGGATAACTCCGCTCTTACGTGCAAGTCTGCGTGGATATTATGAACTATCGTATTTGTTCAAGTTCTATTTAAATTTTAAATAGAAGGAATTTTTATTTAGTCGACAGAAATATCTTTGGTAGGAATGGTAATAACAGACAGGAATATTATTCCTGAATAAATCAACTCAAACCTTAAACAACTTATAATATTTTGCTCTCCATAAAAATATATCCTGTCTAAATTATACAAGTTAGAAATAAAGTAAACGTTAAAAGAACAAACATTCAAATTTCTTTACTCTTATGTAATTTTATATAAAAAATAAACTTAGATTTTAAATATCCCAAAAGATTTTGCTCTCCATAAAAATATATCCTGTCAAAATTATACAAATTCAAATATGAACATGCTGCATAACAAAACCTGGAAATATAAATAAAATGTGTTCCTTTCAGCAATAACAAATCAAATCATTCAGTTGTCTTTGCTCATATGTCATTTTAGAGCTGGACGCCTGGCATCTTTTTGGCAACAGGTTCGTTTCTGTTTGGTGTGAGGTTCTGTGTTGTGGAGATTCTCAGGATGGATTGCAGGTGCTCATCAGTGAGGCGACTCCTGTGTGCTGTTTTGTTAGTCTTTATCACTGAGAAGAGCTTCTCACACAGATATGTGCTACCAAACATGCACAAGGTTCGAGCCGCATGTAGACGGACTTTTTGTTCTTCAAAGTCACCAAAGCGCCGTGCAAACTCAGTGCGCTCAGTTTATCAGCAAAGTGCGTATTTGGGAACACCGTAGTGACGACTTGGTTTAACATTACTTGGCAACAGGGAAAGTGGGGCAAGTGCACTGGTGCATTTGTGTCTCCCATAAAAGCAGCTTCACTTGAAATCACTTTGTGATTGTGCACGGTAAAACGTCCGCTGAAGTGTCAGATTCTTATTTAATTCTTCTGCTTTCTGTATCTTCTGCATTGCATTCAGGTCTTTCAGGTTACCCTGATGTTTTGTCTCATAGTGCCGTCTTAGATTAAATTCTGTAATTACAGCCACATTAGCTCCACAAATGAGACACACGGGTTCAGTAAACATATACTCAGCCTCCCATCGGTTTTTAAAGGCTCTATTTTCAGAATCAACTTTTCTCTTCAGCATCGTGTGAGCTAGCTTCGCAATAACTTGCAGCATCATAAGCTAGACTTGAATAAGTGTTCGGCTAAGGCAGCTGAAGCGCTGCATTATGGGATCTGTAGTTTATTGTGTTACCAGCGCTTCATATACCCGGGCCATTAATAACAATAATACAGTATATAAAATGATCTCGGGGCGGATATAATTACGCGGGCGGATGTGGCCCGCCCTTGAGTTTGACACATATGGACTAAATAGAACTTGAAAAGATATATTTTTCAAATGTGATCGCGCAATTCAGATAGAGTTGGCGCACTACAGCCTGCATGCCTCAATAAGTCATCCTCCCTCGCTCTTACTTTTTTACCGTTCATCTAATGAATACACTGAGTATGGCTTTACCAAAACAATCATTGATGGCGAATAAAGTATCCATTATTCGAGTATGTAGATCGGGATATATATATACATATATATATACCAGCGTATCATAGAGAAGTAGTGTGTTAAAAAGCTAGAAAAGAAAAGGGAACATTTTAAAAATAGCGTAACATGACTGTCAATATACAGTATTTGTTTTGTGAGTGTTACTGAGTGTTGCTGTCATCAAGGATTTGATTATCATTATTTCTTTCAATCAGGTTCGTATTTGTAGGATGTGTTGTGTTCAAGTTACATTCCGTGTTTGTCAATCGTTGTAAAGATGACAGGTTTCATTCATCGATTCGTTTCTTACTGCATCAATAAACAGCTCGTCTTCTTCTTTATCTGAGACCTGACACACTGCATGCACGGGTTTTTTTACACTGTCTTCCTTTAGCGGGACATTGACTTTTTCCACCGTGTGCTTTGTTTCCGCAGTAGCTGGATTTATGAATATGCTTGTATGTATCAGGCGCTTCATATTTTTGCTGCCTTTTCAATTGTGTAATTGGTTTTGTTCAGCGCTCTTTGGAACTGTTGCTTTTATCTGTGCACTCGTCAGTTCCGTGAGCCGCTCGGTGTACATGCATCGAAGGTTCCCAGCTGTGCTGGTGCCATCTCGTGCTATGTCCATGGCTGTATTTAATGTTACCTTAGTCCTGGCACTTAAAACTTTCTCTCGCAGTTTCGCTGAGTTTGTGTCAAACACCACCCTGACCATCTCATCTTCCTCTCCATAAGCACAGTCCTTCACCCGTGAATATTTAGTGGAGTTTGCTATTGGATTGCAGCTGACGGACGGCCTTATATGGGCAGGCACTAAATTACAAGCGCCAGCGCAGCCTGTCTATGAACTTAATTTAAAGTGTAGGTTTACATCGTGCTTTGTTTCAGTAGCAGAACTCATGAATATGGTTGTATATGTCACTTTCGCTTCGCTTCTTATTGTTTAGCTGCCTTCTCAATTATATAATGCATGTTTTCTTCAGCGCTTTTGGAGGTCTTCCTGGTTTTCTATGTACTGCGTGATTACGTGGGAGGCGTGATGATGTCACGAAACTCCACCCCACGGCGTTCAAGCTCATCTCCATTACAGTAAATGGAGAAAACTGCTTCCAGTTATGACCATTACGCGTAGAATTTCGATATAAAACCTGCCCAACTTTTGTAAGGAAGCTGTAAGGAATGAACCTGCCAAATTTCAGCCTTCCACCCACACGGGAAGTTGGAGAATTAGTGATGAGTCAGTGAGTGAGTGAGTGAGGGAGGGCTTTGCCTTTTATTAGTATATATATATATATATATATATATACTGCTCAAAAGAATTAAAGGAACACTTTTAATCAGAGTATAGCATAAAGTCAATGAAACTTATGGGTTATTAATCTGGTTAGTTAAGTAGCAGAGGGGTTGTTAATCAGTTTCAGCTGCTGTGGTGTTAATGAAATTAACAACAGATGCACTAGAGGGGCAACAATGAGATGACCCCCAAAACAGGAATGGTTTAACAGGTGGAGGCCACTTACATTCTTCCCTCCTCATCTTTTCTGACTGTTTCTTCACTAGTTTTGCATTTGACTACAGTCAGTGTCACTACTGGTAGCATGAGGCGATACCTGGACCCTACAGAGGTTGCACAGGTAGTCCAACCTCTCCAGGATGGCACATCAATACGTGTCATTGCCAGAAGGTTTGCTGTGTCTCCCTGCAAAGTCTCAAGGGCATGGAGGAGATTCTAGGAGACAAGCAGTTACTCTAGGAGAGCTGGAGAGGGCCATAGAAGGTCCATAACCCATCAGCAGGACCAGTATCTGCTCCTTTGGGCAAGGATGAACAGGATGAGCACTGCCAGAGCCCTACAAAATGACCTCCAGCAGGCCACTGGTGTGAATGTCTCTGACCAAACAACCAGAAAGACTTCATGAGGGTGACCCAAGGGCCCCATGTCCTCTAATGGGCCCTGAGCTCACTGCCCAGCAGCATGCAGCTCGATTGGCATTTGCCATAGAATACCAGAATTGGCAGATGCTCCACTGGTGCCCTGTGCTTTTTACAGATGAGAGCAGGTTCACCCTGAGCACGTGACAGAAGTGAAAGGGTCTGGAAAAGCCATGGAGAACATTATGCTGCCTGTAACATCATTCAGAATGAGCAGATTGGTGGTGGGTTAATGATTGTCTGGGGAGGCATATCCATGGAGGGTCACACAGATCGCTACAGGCTTGACAAAGGCACCTTGGCTGCCTTTAGGTATCAGGATGAAACCTGATTGGACCCATTGTCGGACCCTATGCTGGTACAGTGGCTCCTGGTGCACGACAATTCCTGGCCTCATGTGGTGAGAGTATGCAGGCAGTTCCTGGAGGATGAAGGAATTGATACCATTGACTGGCCACCACACTTTCCTGACCTAAATCCAATAGAACACCTCTGGGACATTATGTTTTGGTCCATCCAATGCTCAGTGATGCCCTGGTCCAGATCTGGGAGGAGATCCTCCACAACACCATCTGTCATCTCATTAGAAGCATGCACCGATGTTGTCAGGCATGTATACAAGAACACAGGGGCCATACAAAGTGCTGTGTACAATTTTGAGTTGCTGCAATTAAATTTTGGCAAAATGGACTAGCCTGCCACATAATTGTTTCACTCTGATTTTTAGGGCGTCTTTGAATTCAGCGCTCTGTAGGTTGAAAATTTTCATTTCCATCAAACGATGTGGCATCCTTACGTTCCTAACAAATTACCCAGTCTGTATCAGTATAGATATCCAGGAGGATTTCTTTTTCCCATTGAGATCTGATGTGTTTTCAAAGTGTTCCTTTAATTTTTTTGAGCAGTTTATATTCAAGCCATAATGCTTGTGGTTGGTCAGCAAGTCGGCTAATGTCCTCCAAGGTCCCCTCTTTCAGTTGCGAGAAGCATATCATAGAATGGTTGAAATAGTTTTTTACTGTCAAATAATGCAAAGAGCAAACACGTGTTTCACCCTAATTCTGGGCTCATCAGGCGTACACACTAACTGCACTACCTCTTTTCTTATATTTGAATAAACGAACCTCTGACGCTGATACCCGAGGTTCGATTCCTGAGAGGGAGTGCAGTGAGTGTGTATGCCTGATTTGCCCAGAATTTGGGTGAAACACGTGTCGTGTACTCTTTGCATTTTTTGACAGTAAAAATTATTTCAATATATATATATATATATATATATATATATATATATATATATATATATATATATATATATATATTAAAAAGATGTGCCACATCTCTAATATTCCATTGTCAAATTAGTTTGAGCAATGTGTAGGCCCTGCATTACAGCCATATTCAATAAAAAAAAAGCTCTGTTTTATCCTCGGTAGTATCTATTTTTTTATTTCTGTTTCTCGGACTATCCATATTTAGTCAAGTATACTTTAATCTCAGACCATACAGATACTACATTTTGTCATTTGCCTCCCCTGGCCAGATTTAAGTTAGTAAATGCGAACTTTACTGCTTGCTAAAGTATTTAGCCTTTTATGTTCTACATTATTGGAAGTTTCAAATAAAATCTGCCTTGCACCCCTTGCTTGCTGGTGTAGGCTCCAGCTTCACTACAACCCTGCTCACCATATGAGGGTTTAGTAAATAAAAAAGCAAATAAAACCTAACAGTAGATAAAGTAAACTGTAACTGGGAGTGAACAAATAATACAAAAGTGTGATTCTTTTTAGTTTTATTATTGAAAGTGATGCAATAACCATTGCCTCTTGTGAAGAGGAAACTACACCCTTGGACCTAATATCTGCTATCATTTATCAGCAAAAATTGCAGCCAGATATTTCGTGTACTTTTTAATCTGTCTTGTTAACAGCATTATGGAAGCATTTTCATTCTCCTGTTTTTTACTACGTCAATACAGTGACTTTTTGATATTCTTGACCATGAAATGCCCATTAAAAGTCATGCCTCTGTATTCTGAAGGAATATAAGTAAGGACTTTGTCTTGGCCATTCTCAAAACATTTCAATTGTTCAATATTTTTTGCCTGCTTGGATCATTGTATTGTGGCATGACCTAACTGTACTTCAACAACAGTTTTTTGAAAAATAAGATGTTGATGTCCTCTGATATAATAATTGATTTTGCACTGGTGGCATATCATCCAGATCTTGATTCAGAAAAGCATTCCCAAACGATTACAGTGCACCCCCAAAATTCTCAGGGGTTACATTCCTAGAGCACCCACGAATTGTGAAAAACCAGAAATTTTGGAGGTGGTTAAAAAAAAATGCTTATTTTTATAGTTTAAACCCTAAATATGACCCCAAAACACTTAATACATTATCTAAAAATAAAGAATGTAAAGGTAAACCTGTATACTGTACTGCAATGTCTCTCGAAGTGCTAGAATGTAAAATACCGATGTTACTGCTATATGTACTGTAATTCATGCAAGCTTGTTTTCATTGCCAGTAGCCTTAGACGGTGCAGCTCGTTTCGGCAGCATCTGGGGGCTTTAACCCTTAAACTGCCACATACTTGGAGGTTAATGCATCCCTAGATGCCAAATACTTTTTTGCTGCACTTTAAGTAAACGTCACAATTAACAAAGAAAATGTGAAATTTTAATGGAACATTTTTTTTTTTTTCTCTCCATGTAAAGAGCATCACAATTACTGCAACACTGCTAATGAACTGCAAAAACTATTTAAAAAACTACTGGTCCAATATGTACAAAGTGCAATGGATGCCATCGATGTAAATCACCGAGCCAACTGTGCTTGAACTGGCTGCACACAAGCACACAGAAGTAAGCGCTGATGCTTGCAGGCTAGTCTTAGTGCAGCTTGGGTCACAGAATTGCACAGAAACACAGGAGATTGTAGAAACAGAAACTTTATTCAAACACTTCAATCAAACATGTCTCTTTCCGAAGTAAAAGGAGCTCAGTATGCAGTTAGTTATCGATTAAAGAATAGACAAACATCATAGGCGAGCACAACCCCCAACAAGAGCAGAGAATGTCTGGGAAAGGAGAAAGAAACAAAGCAATCAGCCAAAAAGGACAGGTACTGTTCTGGCTTTTAAGTAAGCATAGCATCGCGTGAGAAGCCGCAATCAAGAAGACGATGATTTATTTTTTTTTATGGTGGACATTCCAGGGATGCACCCAGCTTTGAGAGACAAAAACAAAGCAAACTGGTAATCAAACAGCAAATAAGGAATGTAATGAAAACAATTGAAATAAGAAAACAGTGATACCACCTCTTTTCCCCTTACGGCGATTACACATTAAATACAACAAAGCACAAACAAAACACACACAGTAAATCATGAAAAAGGTCATGATAAATGGCAACGGATAAAATGTAATAATGAAAATAGATAGTCCAGAGATCCGCACGTTGAATGGGAATGTACAGATACTGTAGTCCTACGGGTAGTTCCTGAAAGTAGCACTGACATCCTTTGACCTCAACTGCCCCAGCATCCTCAACAGAAGACCAATCAGAACCACCACAGGGACTGCTGGGAGTTGCACTTTCAAATTCTATTGGCTACTTTCACCATCCCAAGTTGTGGTTTTCTCTACAGCTGCTTCCTGTTCTCTCTACAGTACAGTATTGCCACGAAATAAAACATAAAAATTGTGGAGATTTGCGGTTTTCGTTAACAATTATTAGTTAGGTTCTAAGGAAAAATCCACGAATGACTGAGGCCGTGAACTCTGAACCGCGACTTCGTGGGGGTCTACTGTGCACTATTACAACCATGTTTGCCTGTTTAAATGAGGTTCTTAATGAAAAATTACTTTAAAGAGCTAGGACTCCACACCAGTTTCTAGTCTGCATTCAGTGCCTTGTGAACAGCAGGTTTCCTCCTGCTCCCTTTGTGCTTGGAAGTGTTTACCTGGGCTTATAGTCTGTGTTAGACTGTTTGCAAAAATAGGCCAACCCTTGGTTAATAGTGCCTGTTGCCTGTTCCAGTGGAAGGTAACCATTAGACAATTTGCAATCAGGACACCATTCACTGTAATAGGGTACCAGCAATTAGAAGCCATTGCCTACCCATTACAGGATTTCATAAAACTTTGAGTTTGCTATTGGCTTCTCTCTTAAGCTTCTGTTGAGTCTTATGTTTATGTCATTCCATTTGATCCATTTTTTTTATTAACACTGAATGTGCATGTCTCACAGACTAAACAGTGTTCTTCATAGTTCTGAAAGTCTGAATGTATTGAAAAATACATCGGTGAAAACAAAATCATGGTAGGACATGTTGAACTATAACTCAGGCATGATAAGCAAAATGATTTTATAGGACATGAGCAAAATGCTGATTGAGTTAAAGAAGCTGGAGGTCTGATTCCCAAATGTTCAGTGATTAATCAGGAGCTTTAAGAAATGAATCAAGACTGTATGCTGTCTTTCAGCCTTTTAGGAAAATGACTAAAATAAAACAAATGATCAAGGACATGCAGTTGTAGGGAAATAAATCCAGAAACACTCGTTTCTAAACTTTCTTTTTGATAAAACAGTATTTTTTGTTATACAGTAATCCCTCCTCGATCGCAGGAGTTGCGTTCCAGACCCCCCTGCGATAGGTGAAAATGCGCGAAGTAGAAGCCATATGTTTGTATGGTTATTTTTATAAATTTTAAGCCCTTATAAACTCTCCCACACTGTTTATAAATATTCCCCACAGAGTTATACAGAATAATCCCTTTGTATTCTCTTAGATATTAGGTAAGATTCATTGAAATTATGTATATAAACACACTGTTTATATACAGTAAAACCTAAATATTATTTTAAAGATATTGAGTGTCTTCGATATCGGATATGTTACAGCCATTACGATAGACAGGCCACCAGCAATAAATACGTACAATGCAAGAAAAATAGTATACAGTAAATGTGTGTACAGTGACACTAAACGTACGTACATGTACTAAGTACTGTAAGTAGAAAATTAATTATGGTTACTCACCAAAAATGACACGATGACTTGTCCGATAACAATGAGTTTAATTTTACTGCACAACAAAGGAGAGCGTTACAGCTCTTCCAAAGGAGCCACTTCAGGCGATTGTGTAGCACTGCCGTTGTTCTTCTTCTGGCAGTCTTCAATCCAAATCCCTAAAGCAGATTCCATCCAGACTACTGCCTTATTACATCCACTTACAACTCGTTTTGTGCCTTGGTTAAAAGGACACTGCGGCCATAGATCTTATATTCCTTTGCTACTTTTTAAATAAAAAGAATCGTAGCCTTCAACAAATCCAAAATGTTACCTTTTCAGCAATCATTAACATCTTCCATTTGCGCTTGGGCACGGCCCCTGAAGCAGTAGCAGATCGTTTTGGAGCCATAATGAAGGGCTTGACTATGCACAAAGATAAACACAAAAGAGCTCTTTATACAGCGAAACACGTTGATGCTGAATGAGCGAGACGAGACTTCCTGGTTAACACTGCATTCACCACGCAGGAACTTAACTGCGTGCTCTGATTGGTTAGCTTCTCAGTCAGGAGAACTTAACTGCGTGCTCTGATTGGTTAGCTTCTCAGTCATCCGCCAATAGCGTCTCTTGTATGAAATCAACTGGGCAAACCAACTGAGGAAGCATGTACAGGAAGTAAAAGACACATTGTCCACAGAACCCACGAAGCAGCGAAAAATCTGCGTTATATATTTAGTTATGCTTTCAAACACCACCGGTGTTTGCAAAATTTACAAATCACTGAACTTGTTTTGAAATGTAGAACAATGCCACTTATTTTGTGGAATTTGCATCATCCCACAGGTGTAATGTGAAGCTCCCACTGTAAGTTTTAAGTACAGAGTCTAGCAATCATCTTATACTCATGTATAATGTGATACTTGCACAATGTTTATAATACTGTACTTATTTTAATAAATTGCAACTGAATTGCTTATTTTTGCAGGCTTCATGCCCCTAGGATCCTGCATTTGAATACTGCACATTGTTTCAGAAAATAAATAAATTGATATCTTTATGTAAGATCCTGTACTGTTTTCCATCAAAATGATGATTTGTAAGAAGTCTGGCAAGAAGTATATATAGGTATTTTCTTAATATTTTTGTGTATTAAACTAGGGGGCTTCACCCCCTGCTCACTTCGCTCGCCAACCCCCATGTTTGGTTTTCTGAAAAAAATAAAAGTAAAGCTAGTTACAGAAAACTTTTGAATTGGGCATGAGTCTCAGCTTCTTGTAAACCAGTTGTTGTAAATCCTTACAACTTATTTTCTCATGTACTGTGCTTGAGATAATTATAATCTGGGAATAGTTATCATTATAATTATGATCTTGAATCTGGCACATATAATTGATTGGGAAGTAAAAAGCTAGGCATGTGTAGGCATAATGCAGGATGTTAAGTGCAATTGATGATAGTTTAGCATGTTTAAATAAAGGTAAGAAGAATCATCAAATTGGAAGATACTACTTTTTACAAAGATCATAGGTTCAGATTGTTTCAGTTATTGTTTTAACATTTACATGGGAAGCAGGGAAAAAAGCAATGTACCATTGTAAAAATCTTTACTGTTAATATAGAGGTTGGATTTAAAAAATAATAAAATAAAGTGGATTGCTGAAATTCTTTGGTGGGCTGGCACCCTGCCCGGGGTTTGTTTCCTGCCTTGCGCCCTGTGTTGGCTGGGATTGGCTCCAGCAGACCCCCGTGACCCTGTAGTTAGGATATAGCGGGTTGGATGACGGATGGATGGATGAAATTGATGAAATCATTCTTCTAGGTTTTTAACAAATTAAAGAAAAAAAAATTGTCAGTCATGCGGGTTGGAAAATGGATTGATGGATATAATTTTCCAATCTGCTATATCCTAACACAAGGAACAAATCCCGGGCATGGTGCCAAACCATCGCAGGACACACGCCACACGCACACGCACACGCACACGCACACACACACACACACACCAAGCACACACTAGGGACAATTTAGGATCGCCAATGCACCTAACCTGCATGTCTTTGGATTGTATGCGGAAACCCACGCAGACACAGGGTAGAACATGCAAACTCCACACAGGAGGACCCGGGAAGCAAACCCAGGTCTCCTTACTGGGAGGCAGCAGCGCTACCATTCCACCCCCTAATAAATTATTGTTTTGTTTTATTTTAAAAGAAATGATAAATCTACCCATGTATAAAAGCAGCTAAAACAATTTATAAAAGAATAATGTATTTTCCAGTGAATTTTTGGAGAATGTGACGGGGTTGATATATATATATTTTTTTTTTTCTTTTTTTTGCCCTGAATATAGTATTTTCTGTGTTGTAGATCACATTGATAGTTTTTACCTTTTTGCAGAATGTAGAAGAAAATGTGTAATGAATTAATGCTTAATTTAAACAGTTTGTATTTCTAGCATCTACAAAATTATGTGCTAGTTTATTTTAAAGTAAACACATTACTAACCAGGAAAAGGCTGTTGGCCAGTTTTGTCATTATGATGGTCTTTATGAGATGGTTAGAGTTTGTCTGTTTCTCTTCAGTATGCAGAGATGAAATCACTGTTGTTGAAGAAAAGAACAAAAACTATTTCTATAAGTATTAACTGGATGGCGCCATTCTCAAGAGCCCTTCTTGTTTATCTCTTATGGTTTGTCTATGAAGTGTGCTTAACATAAAAGACTTCAACAGAAACATCCTTGTCTCATAATATATTAGTTTATTTTCCCTTTTGATGTGAGTGCCCAGAATTCCTCCTCTGATGATCTGAGCGATGTGGAATCCCATGAAAGTTACAGTTAAAATAATGTAGTCTATGATCAGCTTGAGTGATTCACAGATAATAGTGTGAATGAAGTTCATTTTACTTTCTAAGAAATAAAGCTGTGAAACTGAAGATACTTTAAAATGAAAAATAACTTTAGATATCTGTGGTTCCTATACATGTAAGGAAGCATATAATACTGTTTAACTATGTTAGTGTATTTTGTTTAATAGCAATGCTTACTAAACAGCCAGTGAGTTTACAGTAGTACTTTACTATATACTCCAAAGAATAATTTTTGCAGAATTGTTAGATTATACCCCTTAGTTGCTTATCACAGTCACACTGCCTTGAGTAATGCGTAGCTTGCTAGCAAGATACACAAGCCTCTGGGATTAAGCAGATTCTTTGTGATACAGAATACCACATTCTTAGGAAACATGCTTCAGCTTCTGTGATGTGGATAGTTTCTCTTATTTTAGCTTTTAAAAACAAAACTAACTTTTCAAACTGGTCCTTCACTGGGCAGCACATAATACTTAAATTAACATTTTGAAACCCTCTTAAATTCTTTTGAGACTGATTTTTGTTTTTCATCATAGCAGTAGGCTGGATTTTTTTTCAGGAAAACTCACTTTTAGTTAAATATGTCAACATTTTTTTTTTTTAGTTGCTCAGATTGTGGAAAACATTCAGCTAACCAATGAATGAACACTGTATACATGGCAATTTTAATACTGTTCAAAACAGCCTATTACATATATTTGTTTGAACTGTTTTTCATATGTGTTATACTGCAGATGCTGTTTTTTTCTGTTTCTTGTTTCAGACTATACAGTCTGGTCTGTTTTTTCTTGTTTTCATAAGAGGCTGGAAAATGATGAAATGAGACGTGTTTATAACTCACAAGGAGAATGAAAAAAAATTTTGCCTATCTGTTTGTCTCCACATTCATTAGTTCCAAAACATTCTAAAAAAAAAAAAAAAAAAGCAATTTAAAGTAATTTGGCATCCAAGACTTCTCCCAGAGATCAGTCTTTGGCTAATGTTCCCAAATGACAGTTGCAGGAATTTGTACATTAATAATGCTCTCAGTCAAACTCTGTTTGTGCCCTTTTTCTGACTCTTCTGACAGCTGTAAATCTTCATCTGACAGTGCAGAATCTGAGGCAATACTCAGACAATTTCTTCTGAGAGTGACAGCCAGTGTTCAATAGCGTGCTGTATGGCAAATGATTGCCTGAAATGTGTGGGGAATCAGTTTATTTTGTCGTCTTTAGTGACATCTAGTGAGTAAGACCAAATAATACATTCTAAGGAAATTTTCTGCCATTTAGCCTTCTACCTTTTGATGTTAACTTTCATCAACATCTGCCTTTAAAAAGTAAATTAGTAAGAGTTTCAGTTAGGGATCAGTAGGTGGACAGCAAAACTAGTCTTTAAAAAGAGAACAACCCCTTTCAAAATTACATAGATAGATTGAACTTCATTTGTTCCCTGGGGAAATTTGGCTTTTTACATAAGCTCTTGAAATAAATAAATACATAAATAGTTGATAAGTAATTAAGTAAGAAAATAAACAAATATAAACACACTGGTCTGGACAAAGAAGAAAAATAAAAAGGGAAAACTTCTGACATGGCTGTCACGGTCACATGGCGGCATTATGACAATGTATTGTTGGCATGAAGGAGCCCTAGTAGCGTTTCTTGGGAAAACAGTGATTAATGCTTGGCGAAAGGTTTGTGGAAGAAATTGGTGTTCTCTGGCTTCTGTAAATGTTGCTAATAGAAGGGAGCTAGCTGAGCGGAGAATTTCTTGTAAAACTCTGCAGGGTAGCCGTCAGGGCCTGCTGCTTTTCCACCTTGGAGTGACTTTATAGCATCTAGTAATTCTGATAATGCCAGAGGTTTATCAAGTTCCTCCACACTAAAAGCGTCTATTTGTGGTATCTGTAATGTATCCAGAAATGCATTAGATTGTATATTGTCTTCTTTAAACTCAGTAGTATATAGGGATTTATAGTAGTCTCTGAAAGTGTGCATTATATTTTTGTGTTCGATGATTTTATCTCCGTTCGTGTTAGTGATTACCGAGATTGCGTTGCACTTCTTGCTTGTGAATTTGTTGAGCTAAAAGCTTATTAGCTTTCTCTCCATGTTCATAGTAATGATGTCTGGATTTGTAAATTAGTTGTTCAGTTTCTTTAGTTGTCAAGAGGTTTAATTCTGAATGTAGAGCCTGCCTCCTCCTATGTAGAGTCTCGCTTGGTAGTCTGGCATGTTCTTCATCTATTTTAGTAATTTCGCTTTTTATCTCTGCTACTTTCTTGCTTCGGATTTATTTCTGTGGGAAAGATATGAGATAATCTGTCCTCTTAAGAAGGCCTTTAAGAGTTTCCCAGAGTATTCCTGCAGAGATCTCGGGGGATGTATTTGTCTCTAGAAAGAATTTGATTTGTTTGGATATAAATTCAGTACAATTCTCGTCAGCTAATAGAAGCGGGTTGAGGCCATCTGCGGGTGAGTGTATGGGGCTTAGTAATTTCAGCTCCAAGATCATAGGTGCATGGTCGAAATAACAATAGCATCGTATTTACAAGATTTAATCTTAGGCAAGAAGTTATTGTCTATAAAGAAGTAATCAATCCTTGAGTAGCAATGATGTACTGGTGAGTAGAAAGAATATGTTCTTGAATTTGGGTTTAAAAACCTCCAGGGATCTGATAAGTTGTGATCAGTTATAAACTTTGTAATTATCTTTGCGGTGTTAGTTGCGTTCCCCCTGTGGAGGAAGTCCTATCTAAAAGTGGATTTAAAACACAATTAAAGTCCCCAGCCATTATAACTTTATGAGTGTTCAGATTGGGAATGGATGCAAATAAATTTTGTATAAATTCCTTATCATCAACATTAGGTGCATAAACATTTATCAAAATCATTTTACAGTTAGATAAGTCTCCCATGACCATTACATATCTCCCTTCAGGATCCAATACTACATCTGATGCTACAAATGGTACTGTTCTATGTATGAGAATTCCCACCTCTAGTTTTCTTTGTAAAACTAGAATGGAACATTTGACCAGTCCAGTCTTTTTGCAGCCAGAACTGATCCTTGCTTAGTAAGTGGGTTTCCTGTAAAAATACTAT
This sequence comes from Polypterus senegalus, assembly GCF_016835505.1. Classification (NCBI taxonomy): domain Eukaryota; kingdom Metazoa; phylum Chordata; class Cladistia; order Polypteriformes; family Polypteridae; genus Polypterus; species Polypterus senegalus. The sequence continues at coordinate 129,259,884 of NC_053155.1, forward strand.
TTTAGCATTTAGACCTGTTAGGTGAGAAAGTACTTTCTTTCTCTTTAATTCGTGATTCAGGCCTTTAACATTCCAGCTTACGAAGTTAACTGTCCCATCATGGAGACACTGATTCTGAGTTTTTGATGTCATTTTATAGTCTTAACTGGAAGTGAGATAGTTTAGGTCTTAATTTCCTATTTCCCCAAGAGTTGTTGCCATGCAGCTTATTATTACGTTGATAGTTATAATTATAAAGATTGAGATGATAGATTAGGTATAGATCAAGCCTGCTCTCTTTCTCTTCCCCCTTAACCCCCACCCTCCCTTTTTGCCTCCCCAAGTGAGGCTAAAACCCACTTCACGCAGTCCCAGTCCTCTGACATACCCAGAGACAGAGCACGTCTAAAGCACAGCAAGCCCCCATGCAGTGGTGCTTTAGGGTTAAAAGATAGAGATATCTGTTACCAATATAGTCTTTAAAAGAGAAAAAAAAAAAAAAAAAAAAGAATTTTGCACTTAAAATATATATATAGTCTTCAGCAATTTTAGTGCATTAAGATGATACACCCAGATAATAAACCCGGGTGATGGTGTTAAAGATTTGTTATGCTTATTTTGGACACGTTCTCGTTTATGGTACACATGAAATAATTAGAAAAGAAAAAAAAAAAAAGGAGGAAAAAGTAATTAAGCACAATAAAACATAAACAGATAGCGCCCTAGTAATACTAAGTAATAATAAGAATATATGAGAATATATGCTGATAAAAAACCCGTATTTTAAAACGAATAGATCAGACAGTAGACTATTAATCCTAGCTTTATCATTTATCATTTACCGCCATGACTCACTAGTACGTATCAGAATAGTCCCGGGATCAGCTTTCTTAATTCATTTTCTGCTTCTTCCTTGCTAGCGAAGACATAGAAATGACCCTGCCATTCCACTTTCAGTTTTGCCGGATACAGGAGGCTGTATTTGATACTGGCTTGCCGTAGCCGCTGTTTAATATTATAGAAGGCTGCGCGTTTAATAGCTGTTGCTGGAGAGAAGTCAGGGAAGATACGAATGTTGTTATTTTCATATATAATATCTTCCTTGTTTTTGAGGATTGCCATCACCTCTAGCTTAAATGATAATCATTCAAAACAAACTATAAATGATCTTGGTCGGGGTCTGACGGTGTTTGATCCGCGTACGCGGTAAGCCGCTGCTATCTCAGTTTCTGCTTTAAAGTTGCCCCCGATTATTTTAGAAAAAAGTTCAGCTGCCAATTTCACAGGGTTTGAACTTTCTTGATTCTCCGGCAGACCTTCAATTCTGACATTATACCTTCTACTCCCATCTTCTAAAGCAGCCAGTCTGTCTCCAAGTTTTTCTCAGAGTTTTTTGCATTCAGAACTGTCATTTACTGCTCTTTCCTTGGCACTGGTAGCTAAATTTTCGGTCATTTAAATCCGATTCGTGAATGTCTCCTTAAGATGCTCCAACTGATCAGCAAGCGTGCTCAGTTTAACCGAGTTTTCCTGAATGCGCTCTTCAATTTTACCCAGCACCTGTCGAAGCTCAAGTTGCACCTCTTGACGCAGCCTTTCATTTGCCTGTTGGAATTCCTGTCGCAGCCATTCATTGGCCTATTTCATCTCCTGTTTCAATTCCTGTTTCAGTCTCTCAAGTGCCTTTGCCGTTGCTTTCTCATTAGCCTTCTCGCTTTTCTTTATATCTTGCGTGAGCTCAGCGAGTAACACCTTCAGTTCAGGTAGTTCAATTGTGCCTCATTGTACCGTAGATGAAGCAGCAGACTTTGCTGAAGCCGGTGTCCCCGCTGCTCCAGGCTCGCGTAATTGTGTAATTGAAGCCACGGACTTCCCGGCCCTTTCCAGTTTCAGGTAATCTTCTCCAATCAGCGAGCTATCCACATCTGCACTCACGATCGCACCTTCGCTCCCCTTTTTGCTCTCAGCCGACGACGATGTAGCGGACCGTGGTCCCGAGGAGTCTGTGCTTTCGCCCATCTGATCCAGGTCTGTCTCTGATAGGCCGTATCTTGAACTGGGGCTTGCTGATCGCAGCTTGGATGTAGCTTTAGTTTTCGATTCTTTCGAACCCCCCTTCTTGTTGGCCATGTTTATATGTGCTTACATATACTGTAGCAGTCCCTCTCGGGTTGAATAAATACAGGATATCGCAGAATAATAAGCAAATAATATGAAAAATAACACCACTGCTAGTGGAGCTCCACTTCAGACGTCCATCTCTCGCATCGGACGAGACCAAGTAGCGTTTCTTGACACACTTCTGCTGAATATTACTCGTTGGCTGAAAGTACTCAATGTTAGTGTGTCAGAGCATAATGGAACTCAGTTTTGTTTTAACATGTGTTAAAAGTGTCCTATAACTGAGCTTTCCCTTTTAATTAGCTTGTTGATTCAGTGGGTCTCTCTTGAAGTGATGTTACCGGCCGAGCACACCACATTGTAGAAAATTGCACTGGCCATCACAGAGTTATAGAAGATGTAATAGATGTCATTTCCCACTTTAAAGGAGCTCAGTCTCCTAAGGGAAAGAACCCTGCTCCATCCTTTCTTATATAGTCTCTCTGTGTTCCGAGACTAGTTCAACCTGTCATTAATGTTGACACCCAAGTACTTGTAGAAGTGGACCACCTCAACATCCACTCCTTGAATAGTAACCAGACATAGAGGCTGTTTAGTGTGGTGAAAGTTAATAACCAGTTCCTTGGTTTTGCTAATGTTAAAGTTGTCCACCCGACTCCTATATCCTGTCTCATATACAGGGTCAAGAGAAAAGGAGCATGTTGCATGTGGTTCTCCAGTGTTGCACACATCCATATCAGAAGCACAGTACTTAAGTCTCACAAACTGCAGTCTGCCTGACAGGTAGTCCATTATCCAAGACACCATAGGCTGATCTACTTGCATATCTCTGAGCTTACCCCTTTACAGGGATGGCTGGATGATACTGAAAGCACTGGAGAAATCAAAAATCAATCCTTCGGATGCTGCCAGCTTTGTCCAGGTGAGAAAAGCCCTATGGAGCAGATAGATAATTGCATCCTCCCCTGCATTCTTTGTCTGATAGGCAAACTGCAGTGGGGTCAGGTGGTCTACCACAAAAGGTCTCATATAGTTCAAGACCAGTCTCTCAAACGTCTTTATGATATGAGACGTAAATGCCATTGGTCTGTAGTCATTAGGTGAAGACGGAGGTGCTTTCCTTCTTTGAAACAGGAATAATGTAGGATGCTTTCCGCAGCATTGATACATCTGGAAGCCTTAGGATCAGTCTGAACAGGTGACAGAGGACACCACAAAGTCAGCACTGACCTTGAGAACTTGAGGACTAACTCCATCTGGTCCCATAGCTTTTGTTTGTGTGTAGTGTCTTCAGTTGTCTCCTTACTTGGTTTTTAGTTATGGACAGCCCATTCTGATGGTCAAAGGTGGACATGTCAACTGGCCGTTCCAGTTGATGTGGAAGGAGTTGTTGATGTAGTAGGGTTGGTATGGGGAGGCCGGCCATTGGAAGAAAGTTGCAGTGGGAGGGAAATCTCTTAAAAAAAATTCTGGGCGTTAGCTTTGTGTTAGGTATTAGAAGCAATAAATTGGAAATTATAGGTAGACAGAGAACCAACAAAAGGATGTTTATTGCATACTCTGTAATCACTTGTATATTTGTATTTTGAAAAAATAATGTAGCATTCTCAAAATGACTTAATGCAGTTTAGAGTTATCGGGCATTGGAGCCTGTTCTGGCAACAGTTGACACAAACCATGAAAAGTACTATGGTCTACTCTTACGCACACACCCCAGGCACAAGGTTCAAAACTAGAATTGTGGACACTTCAGGAAACAGTGCTAACCACTGCTAAACTTTGCCTCCAATGAATTAAAAATATAAGTTAAAAGCATTTATAACATGGCAAGTGTAGACTAATGTAAAATTTCAGTTGTGGTAATGCTAATCCATATATGTACAAATGAAAGCAAAGTGAGTCATGGAAAATAACAGGAATACAGTGGAACCTTGAGATACGAGTTTAATTCGTTCCAGCACTGAGCTCGTATAGCGAATTTCTCATATCTAGAACAAACTTCCCCATTGAAAATAATGGAAATCCAGTTAATCTGTTCCGCACCCCCAAAAATATCAACATAAAAATCAATTTTCCTAACAAATAACACTGATAAATAATATATACAAGTGGAACCTCGGTTTGCAAGTAACTTGGTTTATGAGTGTTTTGCAAGACAAGCTAAATTTTTTAATTAATTTTGACTTGATAAAACGAGCGATGTCTTGCAATACAAGTAGTATGGATACACTTTGTCTGCTGAGCGTCATGTGATCATAACTGAGCTGATGGTTCTTCTCTCTCGCTCGTGCACACGTTCACTCATGCACGGCTCTCTCTCTCTCTCTCTCTCTCTCTCTCTCCTTATCTCGCTCGCTCGTGCGCGCCTCTCTCTCTCTCTCTCCTTATCTCTCTTGCTCGCTCACACGCGCGCCTCTCTCTCCTTATCTCTCTCCCTCGCTTTCACGCGCGTCTCTCTCTCTCCTTATCTCTCTCGCTCGCTTGCGCCTCTCTCTCTCTCTCTCTCCTCTTAAGGTCAATCTTCTCCTATTCTCCGTCTGCATGTCCGCGATATTTTTGGATATGCTTATCCGGTGAATTGCTACAGCGAAACAATGAAATCACAAGTGCACAAACACGTAGATCCTCACGCTACGGGAGAACAAGGAACACAGTGAGTGAGCTAACGGGCTGGCAGTGTCAGCTTGGGTGAGTCCCCAAGTCAAGGCGGATCGGGAAACGCCTCACACATACCCACAGCCTGGCTCTTTACGCGAGCCAATGCTCGTATTTAGATACAAATTTTTCGCTCATACTTTCCTCTTATCTTGAATTTCTCGTATACAGAGGTGATCGTATCTCGAGGTTCCACTGTACTTATGTTACAGTAGCAGGTTACAGCAGGCTGATTGAAATGGTAAAAAAAATACAGTTAAGTGTGTGAATTGTAGTTAAACTAAACATAAGAAGAAAATACAATAAAATAAGGAGAATGTTAATAACAGAATGTTTCATGATACTCTCCAGTTCTGCTTTAGAGCCATGAGCATCCATCCATCCATTATGTTAATTGTACTTCTTCTTCTTTTGGCTGCTCCTGTTAGGGGTTGCCGCAGCAGATCATCTTCTTCTATATCTTTCTATCCTCTGTATCTTGTTCTGTTACACCCATCACCTGCATGTCCTCTCTCACCACATCCATAAACCTTCTCTTTTTCTCTTGCCTGGCAGCTCTATCCTTAGCATCCTTCTCTCAATATACTCAGCATCTCTCCTCTGCACATGCCCAAACCAGCGCAATCTCGCCTCTCTGACTTTGTCTCCCAACCATCCAACTTGAGCTAACCCTCTAATGTACTCATTAGGCTTCGCCACCTCTCACTTCACCTTGTGCCTTAACTCCATGTACTCTTGTCTACTTTCTGCATCTCTCTGACTATCCCACTTCTTTGCCATCCTCTTCCTCTGTATACTCTTCTGTACTTCCCTATTCCACCACCAGGTTTCCTTTTTCTCCTTCCTTTTTACAGATGTCACGCCAAGCACCCTTCTTGCTGTCACCCTTACTACATCTGCTGTAGTTTCCCAGCTGTCTGGTAATACTTCACTAACATCCAGAGCCTGTCTCACATTCTCCCTTAATTCAACCTTGCATTCTTCCTTTTTCAACTTCCACCATTTGATCCTTGGCTCTGCCCTCACTCTCTTCCTCTTCTTGATCTCCAACGTCATCCTACAGACCACTATCTTATGCTGGTTAACTATACTTTCCCCTGCCACCACTTTGCAGTCTTCAACCTCCTTCAGATTGACTCTTCTGCATAGAATGTAATCTATGTGTGCATCTGTGTGCATCTTTCTCCACTCTTGTACGTAACCCTATGTTCCTCCCTCTTCTTAAAATACGCATTCACCACAGCCATGTCCATCCTTTTGGCAAAATCCAGTATCATCTGACCTTCTTCATTCCTCTCCATGACACCATACCTACCCATCACCTCCTCGTCTCCTCTGTTCCCTTCACCAACATGTCCATTGAAATCTGCTTTAATCACCACTTTCTGTCCCTTGGGTACACTGTTCATCACTTCTTCCAGCTCACTCCAAAAGTCTTTTTTCTAATCCATTGCACACCCAACTTGCAGGGCATATGCACTAATAACATTCATCATCACACCTCTATTTTCCAGCTTCATAATCATTACTCTGTCTGACACTTTTTTCATCCTCCAAAACACTCTTGACATACTGTTCCTTCAGAATAACCCCTACTCCATTTCTCCTCCTATACACACCATGATAGAACAATTTGAATCCACCTCCAATCCACCTAGTCTTACTCCCCTTCCATTTAGTCTCTTGCACGCACAATATATCAACTTTCCTTCTCTCCATCATATCTGTTAATTCTCTTCTCTTACTAGTCATACTGCCAACATTCAAAGTTCCTAACCTCAGTTCCACTCTCTTTACCTTCCTCCTCTCCTCCTGCCTCCAGACACGTCTCCCGCCTCTTCTTCTCCTTCTTCTTCTTCGGCCAACAGTAGCACAATTTCTTCCAGCACCCTGTTGACTAACAGTACTGGTGGCGGTCGTTGTTAACCCGGGGCTCGACTGATCCGGTATGGAAATTTGTATTGTTGTCCGCATATTGATTTGGCAAAATTTTACACCGGATGCCCTTCCTGATGTAACCCTCCCCATTTATCCGGGCTTGCGACAGGCATGAAGAAACACACTGGTTTGTGCATCCCCTGTGGCTGGATTAACTTTAATTGGATATAAACAAAAATATTTTATTAACATGTATAATATGATCTTGCACTTGACAGTCAAACACCACCCAGTGCTCAAGCCTTAATAGTAGTCATCTGCAGTCTGTGCAGGGTCTTTTCAAGAAGGAGACCAAGAACAACAAAGCATGCAATATGAAATAGTTATGAATACTGAATAAGCAAGCAGGTTTGAAAACAGCAACACTGATGGAGAAATATAAAACTGTAAAATTTACCTGAAACCTATGAATTTAATTCTTGGACAGTTTGACACCCTGCGTGCCTACAGATGGCATATTTCCTTGAACCTGGGACCGTTAGTAGTTCTGTCCAATGATGAGCAAAGCAATAAAGACAAATAATATAACAGAAGTTCATGTAAAAAGGTGCTTTGTGTTTTATTTGACAAAGTGTTCTGAGCAAAAGTACAGTTTTAGTCTTCAATGAATATTTTTCAACAGATAATCCCAATATAAGCAGTGTTACTGGTGGAGGTTAATAGTCATCCCTATATATAATCTTCATTTGGATCTTGATCTTTGTTTGTCGGCAAATGAATTAGAAGAAGAAGCACTAGATGGCAGTAGAGAGACAGGTAAAACATAGGCATTGCATTAAGAATCTCCTCCAGGCTTATACTACTGAAGACTGTAGTACTCCAGTCACACCTCAAAACGCAGACATTCAAACTAAACAAATTGTTGTGCTTTAAATTAACTAAAGAGATCTTCATTTAGATCTTCATCTTTGTTTGTCTGCGAATTCCATGCATGCGTAGACGACCTTCCAGTTTAGTACGTTGTTGTTACTCACGGATGTCAACGATGTGCCGGAATAACGAAAGGGGTGGTGGACAGTGTTACGCTGGTTAGCTCCTGAGGCATGGTTAGAGAATGAGATTGCAGAAGATAAAAGGTATGTTCCTCCGTAACATATGAATGAAAGAAAGACAGTGGGTAAAATGAATGACAACGTAACAGCACTTTCCGGAAATTATTATTGTTACGTTGTAGCTGGCGAGTGCTGCGCGTCTCACAGTTGTACCGTGGCTTGCTCACATGTCAGTGAAGTGATCCCTATTTATGCTTTAAAGAGCCTGGATACCTATGTGTCCCCCTTTAATATATTGCCTTACTCTTTGGATTGCCACAAAGCAACCTGCGAGATTGGAGAAAGGTTGAGAAGAGATTGTGAGAGGAAACGACAGCGTCATGAAAACGAGACGGACTGTGAACGGACAGAAGCAGAAATGCTCCTACACCACCACATAATTGCGATTCGGATAGTGATTCCGAGTAGGCCGTTCCTATCGAATCAATATCCAAGGGTTTTCTTTTGTAATTTTGTTTCCCTTATAAAAAATCATAATGCTGTGCGACGAAGGGCCCAGTTCACAACTGGCAGCCGCGTTTAAACAGGTAGCCCTTCACAGACAACTTTAACACGCGCAACGTAGTTGGGCTCACATGGCTAGTAATAAATAATAAATAAATAATCCATTAATAAAACTGAGGTTAAAGTCACTGGGAAGATCTATCTCTGTTTAAAACCATCATGAGCCTCTCATTCTCCCTTCTAAACCTGATGTCTCTTCTGCTAAACGTTTACAGTCTCTTCAGCACAAGATGTCCTCCGACAGGTGCAATTATCCTTTTAACCAGCATGTCCCTCGCTGCCTTCCCCCAGCCTGCAGTGGGAATTCTAGGAACCCTGCACCTTTTTCCCAATGCCAGTCCCTGCCATCTGCAGGATCCCACTCTGACTGGATGGTTGCTTCTTGGATGTTCAGCAGGGTGGCACAGCTTCTCGAGTACCTTACTCTTCTTGTGGCCAGCCCTGATTGCCAGTTCTGTCTTGATCTTGCTTATGTCCTTTCTTTTTCTTTTTTCATTTTTTGTTTCCTCCTTTGTAGCCATATAGCCTCCTTTTATACTTTAGTGGTTGCTGGTGCCTTATCAAATGCCTCAGAGCACTAATAAGGGAATTTGCTAAACTGCATATGTCTGCACATGAATGTGTGCTCCACCGTTCCCTTTGTCCACACCCCAGGATCAATCATCCACACTACCATACACGCCTATGCCTGCCCCAAACCTGATACCACTGTTTTTAATTAGAAATTAGAATACCACCATGGACCTCTATTACATTTTATCAAATGAGGCTTTATTAAATACGAAGTAACAAAGGCAGATAGTACATGTTAGAGGGCCACAAAACAAATAAGGAAAGCGTGTTCCACTAGGGCATAGTTGGTGTAGTCTTAAAGATATGTTTACAGTTTCTGAGGTTAACGTGCGTTACATTAATATTGACATGGTCTAAATTTTCTCTGATTTTTTTTTTTTCCTTTTAATTAAAGATATGCTTCTTATGTATGTACCTCTCAAGGATCTTACAATAGAGAGCAATGGACCCATATAAATGTATCAAATGCATTTTTAAAACATCTCCAATAAACTCTTCATCACTGGCCTCAAGAGAGTCTTTTTTTCCAACTGTAAAATAGTAAATTTTAAGTTATTTACAGAACATGAAGTGTCAGTGAAATGATCAAGGAAAAGTTGTTATTTGAAACTAATTTTGATATTGTATTAATATTAAGTATCCTAGTGAAGACCCAAAACTCATTGGTCACAAATTTAACCCAGTAACGGCTTATTCATTGGCTAACACTGTGTTTTACGTGATAGTGCAGAATTCACTGAGTGATGTGTAAAAGGTTAAAAGAAAAGTGAGGGAAAACATTATCAAGAAGAGAATATGCTTTGTACTCCTGCATATCTGAGATTCTTCAACAAACAGAAGGTCAGTTTACCAATACTGCTAAATAATTCCAAGGTACTTTAGTTGTTGATATGAAAATAATTGTAACAAAAAGAGAGGTGGGTCTACAAGTTAAATGCTTGTTTACGTCAGAGCAATTTCCGTTTTAGCTCATGAAAGTGTTTCCAGAAAAAATGTATTCCACTATATTTTACTGAAAAATGCATGTATTTTAGACATTGTCAGCTTGCAAATGGATGACTTCACATGCATTATGTGACGAGTAATATGAGATTTTTTCATGCACATTTTGAAATTGTTTGCTGTTTTCCAACATTGGTCACCATGATATTGTTTCAGCATATTTTTATTTAATCTCTGATCTTCATGAAAATATGAATAATTTTTTTATCGGCCATCACTACATACTGCATGGAATACAGTAACACAAAAAATATATATTTTTGAGTATTCCTTTAAAAAATGCACACTGTTGGGGTGATATACAGTCATATGAAAAAGTCCTTGGAACCCCTCTTAATTCTTTGGATTTTTGTTTATCATTGACTGAGCTTTCAAAGTAGCAACTTCCTTTTAATATATGACATGTCTTATGAACACAGTAGTATTTCAGCAGTGACATTACGTTTATTGGATTAACAGAAAATATACAATATGCATCATAAAAAAATTAGACAGGTGCATAAATTTGGGCACCCCAACAGAGATATTACATCAATTCTTAGTTGAGCCTGCTTTTGCAAATATAACAGTCTCTAGGTGCCTCCTATAGCCTTTGATGAGTGTCTGGATTCTGGATGGAGGTATTTTTGACCATTCTTCCATACAACATCTCTCCAGTTCAGTTAAATTTGATGACTGCCAAGCATGGACAGCCTGCTTCAAATCATCCCATAGATTTTGATGATATTCAATCAAGTCAGAGGACTGTGACGGCCATTCCAGAATATTGTACTTCTCCTTCTGCATGAATGCCTTTGTAGATTTCGAACTGTGTTTTGGGTCATTGTCTTGTTGGAATATCCAACCCCTGCGTAACTTCAACTTTGTGACTGATGCTTGAACATTATCCTGAAGAATTTGTTGATATTGGGTTGAATTCATCTGACCCTCGACTTTAACAAGGGCCCCAGTCCCTGAATTAGCCACACGGCATGATGGAACCTCCACCAAATTTGACAGTAGGTAGCAAGTGTTTTTCTTGGAATGCGGTGTTCTTCTTCCGCCGTACAAAGCGCTTTTTGTTGTGAACAAATAACTACATTTTTGTCTCATTAGTCCAAAGGACTTTGTTCCAAAATGAATCTGGCTTGTCTAAATTAACATTTGCATACAACAAGTGACTCTGTTTGTGGTGTGAGTGCAGACAGGGCTTCTTTCTCATCACCCTGCCATACAGATGTTCTTTGTGCAAATTGCGCTGAATTGTAGAATGATGTACAGATACACCATCTTGCAGGTTTTTGGAGGTGATCTGTGGGTTGTCTGTAACCATTCTCACAATCCTGCGCATATTCCGCTCCTGTATTTTTCTTGGCCTGCCAGACCTGGGTTTAACAGCAACTGTGCCTGTGGCCTTCCATTTCCTGATTGCATTCCTTACAGTTGAAACTGACAGTTTAAACCTCTGAGAGAGCTTTTTGTAGCCTTCCCCTAGACCATGATACTGAACAATGTTTGTTTTCAGATCTTTTGAGAGTTGCTTTGAGGATCCCATGCTGTTACTCTTCAGAGGAGAGTCAAAGAGAAGCACAACTTGCAATTGACCACCTTCAATACCTTTTCTCATGATTGGACACACCTGTCTATGAAGTTCAAGGCTTAACGAGCTAATCCAACCAATTTGGTGTTGCAAGTAATCAGTATTGAGCAGTTACATGCATTCAAATCAGCAAAATTGCAAGGGTACCCAAATTTTTGCACAGCAAGTTTTTCACATTTGATTTAATTTCATACAACTAGATACTGCTTCACTAAAAATATTTGTTCGGAAAACACCCCAGTTCCTAGGAAATGAAAGACATACCACTGTTATCTTTTTCGTTGAAGGTAGAGTAAATTATTATGCAGGCTGATATGGGTTCCTAAACCTTTTCATATGACTGTATTGATTCTCAGGTATGTTAGATAATTTGGTAGAGAAAGTACTATATATATATTAGCATTTTTGAACAGTCAAGTTTTGATGTTATTTTGCTATACAGATGTTTCACTTAAGTTATCTGATGTTACTAGCAGTTGATTTTGTACATTAGGTAGTGACTTTACTTTAAAGCTACTTGTTCATTTTTTAAAATATTGTATTCAACATTTGCAAGGCATGCTTTTTTACATCAATGTCAATTATTGTAAAAGATTCACATTAATTATGAGTTGGTGAACTAGGTATGTATGTACAATTTCAGTAAATATATTTTAAATTTCTAAACGTTTTTGTTGCATTACTTTATTTCTTTTTTCTTCAAGGTTGCATACAGCTCAACGTGCAATAAAGCAGACTCAGGTGACAGTTCAGAAAATTGGAAAAGAAATAGAAGAAAAATTGAGACTAACTGCTGAAAGCAGTGGTCTAGTAAGTAATATTTTGTCATTCAGTAGAAGAATGCTTATTAACTTTTAAAAAGTGTATTAATTGTTCAGTATATCGCCTGTTATATAGCCTAAATTTAGTAAGCGAACCTTTCCTATGGTTTTACATAGTCCAATCAGAAATGTGAAAACTAATGTAAAAATGTTAATAATTATTATAACCGGGGATAATTCAGAATGTTCATTAACATATGTTTAAGAAAGTGCATATTCTTCCAGAAGATCCCAATGTATGTTATTTTGTAAATCGTAACTGTTGAATTGTAAACAACTGTTTAAACTGTCATAATTAAAACACGCTGTTGTGCTAAACAACATAAGACACACATGCACACACAGTTTAGAAAAACAGAAGCCCCTTAACTAGTCTTTTGTTAATGTGAGATATGAGATTTGAACATTAAATTGGCTGAACTTACCGATGTCTGAGTTAAGCTTGTAAGAAAATCAGAAAGCAGAAGTATAATTACAAGCATTTCATACTTTTCAAAGGTTTTCATTGACAATTACATTAAGTTTATGCAAAGAGTCAATATTTGCATTGTTGGCCTTTCTTTTTAAAGACCTCTGCAATTCGCCCTGGCATGCTGTCAATCAACTTCTGAGCCAAATCCTGACTGACTGGCAGCCCATTCTTGCATAATCAATGCTTAGAGTTTGTCAGAATTTGTGGTTTTTTGTTTGTCCACATGCCTCTTGAAGATTGACTACAAGTTGTCAATGATATTTAGGTCTGGGGAGTTTCCTGGCCATGGACCCAAAGTTTCGATGTTTTGTTTGCCGAGCCACTTAGTTACCACTTTTGTCTTATAGTACAGTGCTCCATCACATTTGAAAAGGCATTGTTCGTCACCAAATTGTTCTTGGATGGTTAGGAGAAGTTGCTCTTGGAGGATGTTTTAGTACCATAGATAACCGCTGTTACAAACAGGAATTGACAGATTTATGTCATCTTTTCAGGCTTTCATAGTATGCGTATACACTCACCTAAAGGATTATTAGGAACACCTGTTCAATTTCTCATTAATGCAATTATCTAATCAACCAGTCACATGGCAGTTGCTTCAATGCATTTAGGGGTGTGGTCCTGGTCAAGACAATCTCCTGAACTCCAAACTGAATGTCAGAATGGGAAAGAAAGGTGATTTAAGCAATTTTGAGCATGGCATGGTTGTTGGTGCCAGACGGGCCGGTCTGAGTATTTCACAATCTGCTCAGTTACTGGGATTTTCACGCACAACCATTTCTAGGGTTTACAAAAAATGGTGTGAAAAAGGAAAAACATCCAGTATGCGGCAGTCCTGTGGGCGAAAATGCCTTGTTGATGCTAGAGCTCAGAGGAGAATGGGCCGACTGATTCAAGCTGATAGAAGAGCAACTTTGACTGAAATAACCACTCGTTACAACCGAGGTATGCAGCAAAGCATTTGTGAAGCCACAACACGCACAACCTTGAGGCGGATGGGCTACAACAGCAGAAGACCCCACCGGGTACCACTCATCTCCACTACAAATAGGAAAAAGAGGCTACAATTTGCACAAGCTGACCAAAATTGGACAGTTGAAGACTGGAAAAATGTTGCCTGGTCTGAGTAGTCTTGATTTCTGTTGAGACATTCAAATGGTAGAGTCAGAATTTGGCGTAAACAGAATGAGAACATGGATCCATCATGCCTTGTTACCACTGTGCAGGCTGGTGGTGGTGGTGTAATGGTGTGGGGCATGTTTTCTTGGCACACTTTAGGCCCCTTAGTGCCAATTGGGCATCGTTTAAATGCCACGGGCTACCTGAGCATTGTTTCTGACCATGTCCATCCCTTCATGAACACCATGTACCCATCCTCTGATGGCTACTTCCAGCAGGATAATGCACCATGTTACAAAGCTCGAATAATTTCAAATTGGTTTCTTGAACATGACAATGAGTTCACTGTACTAAAATGGCCCCCACAGTCACCAGATCTCAACCCAATAGAGCATCTTTGGGATGTGGTGGAACGGGAGCTTCGTGCCCTGGATGTGCATCCCACAAATCTCCATCAACTGCAAGATGCTATCCTATGAATATGGGCCAACATTTCTAAAGAATGCTTTCAGCACCTTGTTGAATCAATGCCACGTAGAATTAAGGCAGTACTGAAGGCGAAAGGGGGTCAAACACCGTATTAGTATGGTGTTCCTAATAATCCTTTAGGTGAGTGTATGTAGTCATTTTTCTTTTTTCATATTAAAAAATTGATTTTTTTAATTAAAAATGTTGGTTCCTGTTTGTTTTTAACTTGATTTTTTTTGAAGAAGATGCAAGTGAATGAAATATACCACTGCTCAGATGTAGAAAATTAGCAGTTGAGAAAGTACTTACTTGATATACAAAATATGGTACAGTTTTGGTTTGAAAAGACTTCATACAATACATATAGTATAATCATGTAATTTTGGTGTAAATGGTATAGCACTGCTGCGGTGGGCTGGCAACCTGCCTGCGGTTTGTTTCCTGCCTTGTGACCTGTGCTGGCTGGGATTGGCTCTTGCACACCCTCGTGACCCTGTACTTAGGATATAACAGGTTGGATAATGGATGGATGATTGAATTGGTATAGCACTGACAGCAAAGAGGGTAAGTGACACTGTTTTTAAGGGGGAACTGATGGACATTCAGCTAGAAAGGTAATGTGAACAAATCTAGCAATATAAAATCTAAATAAAAATGTTAACATAGGAAGTCAGCTGTTAAGATAACATGAGCATGTAATGCTTCCAGACGAAAGTTGTTAAATAATCTTAATGACATGCATATTTGATCATGTGACTTTGTGTTTTCAGGGATGGTGTTCTGCTTGTAATGAACACTTAAGTTTGGCTTTATAGGGTTAACACTTGACCGTATTAAGTTGCAAGGTCAGCACATGACTAATTGGGTACTCGATGGGTTGGAGTTAGCGTGAATATGCTATCAGACAGACTGTTAAGAACAGGTTACTAAGTTAGGAGTTAGAACAGCAGGAGAAAAGGACAACTGGAGGATGGGGGTGCAGCAAGGAACTGGAGGTAAGAAGAGACCTGGCCAGGTATTACTGCCAACATTTTGAGTGAGAAAGCTTGGAATTTGACTATTTGGCTGTTTTAAGTTTTGTTTTTATCTTTTACTCCCTTTATTACTTCCTGTGATTAAGATTCATTATTATTTTATGACATTTAATTGGAAAAATCCCATACTTTATAAAATGTCTGTACCTCAGTGAGTGTGTTTTTTTTTTTGACCCCAGTCTTTTCAAAGGCCTGCTATTAAAAAAATAGTTTTGCAACATGAAATTTCCCCGTCTTAAACTTATGAAAGAGATCGGTTAGTTCATCCCGTAATAGGTTTTCAAGACAGGGAGTCCAACAATTCACCACCAGGATGAGGGTAGAGCGTCTCTGCGAGATCTTGAGCTTTACCATTGATCTTATACACCAAGTCCTGTCTGGCAGTGGACGACCTCCCCACAGACCTTCCCTCACAGTTACACACAGGTTCTCTTCCCACTCTCCACTTTCCTTTTATCCTCAGATGTCAGGTCCTTTAATCACATACATGCTAGAAATATAGCATACATGGAGAGGTGTCTTGGTCCTTGCCCAGCATGGTGTGCTCTAGAATTGGATTAACACTAGAATTACCAGAGCCTACGAAAAAACTCGTAATTCCGTCCCACCTTAAACTGCTTCTTAAATCCCTTCACACCTCTCCGCTAGCCCTTTGTTTTCTAAATGTGCTGATAAAGAGAAGCTCGGGCAGCCGGCTATTCCGTCCCCCACCAATTTAGAACGTGCAGAACTTCTCTCAGCTCAGGCCTTGATTGAGTATCTGGGAGTGAAGTGGAGTTTTAGACTGGAAATAATAGATCGTTGTTTGGAACACACGCATTTCATGTCTGTTCCGTTTCTACAGTAATCTGTGTAAACACATTGTTAAAACAGAAACGTTTTTTTATATTCTAGTAGTAGATGACAAAATGTAGGCATAAACTATATAATGTATGAAGCCTGAAGTCCAAATAGCAAAGAAACATTTTCACAAGAATAACACAATTGCACTTTTATTCAAACATATAACTGCAGAAACAAAAGCAGCCTTAACATGACATTGACACCAGTTTACTGTAACTGAGTCCGTGGCTCAATAGATTCAGCCCCCGTTTGGTAATCAAGGGGTCGCGGGTTTGATCCTGCGCCCCTCCGTTTGAGAAGTAAACTGCTCTTATTCTTACTGTTTTAGGATAAAAGCATACATTTGATTTCAGTCTGTAACAGCCGGTGCAATTTATGATCCATGTAAAGGTTAGCTTTTTTTTTTATTCACTTTTCACTCTCTCAGTCGCGTTCAGAATCAATCCATACAACCCCATCTGACACGGCTGTTTTCACTAAAGACGCTATAGCTCTGCAGTGTACCACGATGCATACTAACGCACAATCACCCGCCCCCGGTTCTGACACACAAACGCTGGCGAAGCTGCCTTCTTCGTATCTCACCGTCACTTGCTTTTCGTTTTATTGAGTGTTCCTGCCAGTCCCCGCATGTTGCTGTATGCTTTTTCTTTTGTACTACAGGACATGCAGAGGAAAGAATGGTAAAGACCAGTAACTTCGGCGCTATATGCAATCATCAGACACTCCCCATCTGCCCGTGTCGTTCAAACACAGGAACATATATTGGTGTAAAAGTATAACAAAAGTGCACTTTTATTCAAGTGCACTTTTTCCATCGCTTTTCCTGTAAGAAGCAGTGTACACACTTCTCTCTATGCTGTGGTTTCTATTACACACCTGAAAGAAAGAGACAATACATATGAACATATCCAGCATACAGCAACATGCGGGGACTGGCAGGAACACTCAATAAAACTGAATAAAAAGAAAATCAAGTGACGGTGAGATACGAAGAAGGCAGCTTCGCCAGCGTCTGTGTGTCAGAACCGGGTGGGGGGGCGTTAGTATGCATCGTGGTACACTGCAGAGCTATAGCGCGTCTGTATTCTGTTTCTTTTGTACACCAGGGCACGCAGAGGAGAGAATAGTAAAGAGCAGTAAGTTCGGCGCTATATGCAATCATCAGACACTCCCCATCTGCCCGTTGTTTTGTTATACTTTTCAATACTTTTTATACTGCTCAAACGGGCATGCTCAAAAAATACACGTGTAATGCCACGAAAAGTGCACGCAGACACTTCATTTCGCAAACAAAACAAGTGCAAGACTACCTGTATAACCGAAGAAAAAAAAGCAAGTTACAGTAGGCGATTGATATGACAGCTTGCATGGTGCAATGCTAAGAAGTTCTGATTTTCATTCCGTGCTATATGAAATCATCACATTCAAATATTAACAGTTCCACACACCCAAGGACCGTCCTTCCTACATTTACGACATGTGTAATTGTTGCAGTGCACACACCTCTCTGTGCTATGATTTCTATCACACTGAATGAGCACCTGACAGTGTACTTTCTACACCAATATATGTTCCTGTGACGGTGAGATACGAAGAAGGCAGCTTCGCCAGCGTTTGTGTGTCAGAACCGGGGGGGTGATTGTGCGTTAGTATGCATCGTGGTACACTGCAGAGCTATAGCGCGTCTTTAGTGAAAACAGCCGTGTCAGATGGGGTTGTATGGATTGATTTTGAACGCGACTGAGAGAGTGAAAAGTGAATAAAAAAAAAAGCTAACCTTTACATGGATCATAAATTGCACGGCTGTTACAGACTGAAATCAAATGTATGCTTTTATCTTAAAACAGTAAGAATAAGAGCAGTTTACTTCTCAAAACGGAGGGGCGCAGGATCGAATCCGCGACCCCTTGATTCCCAAGCAGGGGCTGAGTCTATTGAGCCACAGAGTCAGTTACAGAAAACTGGTGTCAATGTCGCTTGTTAAGGCGGCTTTTTGTTTCTGCAGTTATATGTTTGAATAAAAGTGCAATTGTGTTATTCTTGTGAAAATGTTTCTTTGCTATTTGGACAATCAAGGCATGAGCTGAGAGAAGTTCATGCACGCTCTAAATTGGTGGGGGATGGAATAGCCGGCTTCTCTTTATCAGCACATTTAGAGAACAAAGGGCGGCTATTAAGAGGTGTGAAGGGATTTAAAAGCAGTTTAAGGTGGGACTGAATTACGAGTTTTTCAGAGGCTCTGGTAATTCTAGTGTTAAGTGAATTTGAGAGGTGTGTATTATGTTCTTTATTAATACTTGTCAGGTCTAAAATTTAAGAAAATGTTTTCTTTCTTAGCTATTAATTATGCAAAGATGATATCAGCCTACTTTAATACTGAATTGGTGGTTATTCTGATAGTTATTCCTAAATTGCACAAAAATGTGTGGATGAAGGCTGATTACTGTACTTTATTTGCCTTGTGCTTTTTGTGTCCCCTACTAGACTTTTATCTAGAAGAGTCTGTCCTGATTTACAGTATGAGGTTGAATAAATATCTAAACATGTACTGTATTTTCACAAAATACTTTTTTAGATGGTGATCACATATCCCAATGTTATAATTTTCAGTTGGATTTGTCATACTATTTGATGCAGTTATTAAAGAATTAAAAATTGTACTGTGTGGTTTGAAAATGATATTGGAAATAAAATTTAAAATGTAACAATTTTTTTAAAATCTGACTTGGCATTTACATTAATTTACGCGTTTTTCATTTTTAGAAAAAAGAAAGAGAATGCTTACAACTGAAGATTCTGGTGCTTAGAAATGAATTGGAAAGGCAGAAGAAGGCACTTGGAAGAGAACTAGAGATCCTTCAGAAAGAACAGACCATATTGAAGAGAAAAGGTAGAATCACATTTTTTATCCTTAATAAAATTATATTATGTTGTGGCAAGAAACTGGGATTGTGCATTATAATATGATCTTTAGGTACTGCAACATAAGCATTATTTATTTATTTTTATTTCTTGATACCCACTGCATATAATTTACCTAACGAATGCTAAAAATTCTATGTCTGACGTCTGTATGTTCTTTGTTTCTGTGTGGATTTTTCAACGTGTTCTTGATTTTCCTCCCAATTTCTAAAGACATTTTTGTAAGGTTGACAGGGGATTCCAAATTATTCTTGTATGAGAATGGATAGGAGGATGTACATGAGTCAGCCGTGTGAAGAACAGGAACCATGCCCAAGATCAATGACTGCCTTGCACTCAATGCTGCCAATATGTGTCCATGACACTGAAATAACCCATAAGTACACCTTCTCACATTTGATGCCCAGCCCTTGATTCATTATATTAAACACAGCATGTCACTCCATAATTGTCTGACCAAAAATAATAATATACCTAGTTAAATTGTCCAATTTACTGAACAGGCAAGATAAGAGATGAGTAAGGGAATAAGAGATATATTAGCAAAAAGAAAAATACATTATTTTATGTGGATTAGGTCACAGAAGTCTGGTATAAAGGAATGTGCAGACTGAACAAAATTGTAAACCCACTATATGGCTGTAAACATCGTATCATAAACATATAGCCCATGAAAGGTTTGTAGCAGTAAAAAAAAATAAGAAACAAATGCTTCAGAAAGATACACCTCCCAGAGACAAGCTAAGCCTTTGGGGTAACACAATTTGCTTAAAGTAAAAGCCTGCGGCTATCCCACTGTTATAGATCTGATATCTACGGGAGTAGATATTACATTTTAAAAAAAAAATCTGATATTGTTTTTCAGTACATGATATTAAGAAAGATACCCAAATGTGACTTCTTTTTGTGGAACTATTAACTGTTTTTATAAGGAGAGCCATGCTTCTTACAGTTGAAGTTGCTTGTGCTCTATAGATTAAATATCCAGGAGGCCTAGAGATTACATGCTTTTTCTTCAAGGAAAACATTGTGAGTGTGATGAAACCTGGGCGTCCGCGAGCCCCAAACCCCTAAACACGATCACACAGAGTCCTGGGTTCAAATAATAGACAGTTTATTCACCAAAATCCTCCAAAAGTAACACAAGCACAAATACTCAGGTTCTCTCTCTCACTCAGTCTCTCCACAATACCTGTCGTCTTCTCACCATCACAAGCTCCTAGCTCTGACTCGCCTGGATAAGGGAGTGCAGTCCCTTTTATTGAGGACCTGGGAGTACTTCCGGTGCCAATGCCACTGCCTGATGGAAGTACTTCCAGGTCATATGGGCACCTTGTGACACCCTTGGACCCCAGCAGGGCTGTGTTGCTGGACTACAACTACCGACATTACCTGCTGGTTTCTGAATGGGCACTGATACAGAGGGCTGCTGCCATTTAGTGCCTAGGGGAGTAAAAATCCCCCAGGGACAGTCCTTCCCTATCCTGTTCCCCAGTTGTGGCCAGAAAAAGTATAAAGTCCATGTCCGGTCAGTACGCCTGTCCATTTATTCGGGGTTTCCTATCTGGGTAAGGAACCATTCAGTATGGTTGGGATGTCTATCCACCTGTTAGGGCTGCCTAGTCCAGGTGTGACCTCCTTCCCTCTCTTGGCTGGAATGCCTTTACTTTCCCATGGGGCCTCTCATCCGGGTAAGGAATCTTCTGGACTCATAGCTGGGGTGCTCGTCCATCCCGTCTGCCTCCTATATGAGTCATTTTAATAAAATATGTTTTACGCTTGTCTGGAGCCTGTGCACTGCTAATTTTGTATGTCGTGCACAAGTGACGATTACTTTCTTACTTGACACTCATGCTGATTACTGGCTGCAAGTGTTGCATGTTATATAAAGTAAAATAAAGCACTAGACTAAAACATATCAACATTTTTTTTTGCCCATAGCCTCTCTAATGTTCAACTTGTAGAAAACATTTAGATAAACATTTGCAATTATTGTAAATCAGGTACATTTTATTTGGCTTTCAGAGCCAGGTCAAAATGTAAACATGTTTGAGACAGAGCCATAATGTTTCAGTTCTTTACTAATCTATTTTAAATAATGTATTATAGTGATAATTTCTATAAAAATATATTATATTGGTTTCCAGCCACCTTCTCCATCATTCATGGGTTAAGATATGTTTTTCGGATTTTAGAACAGTACAGACAAACCTTGTGAATATTCATATGAGTGGAATAAATACATTCTCTATCCAGGAGGCCTTAGTAAATATTAAGTCTTTTTATGTAGTTTATGTGTCTTTCACTTACATCATTTACTAGAATAGCAGGTGACAATGCTAGTCCCATATGGGTTATTTAGAACTACTTAATGTTTTTCACATTGAAGACAAGGAAGAAACATAGCATAAAGTTTTCAAACTTTTCAAATCATATTCTGTGTTGATGGAGATCAGAGCCTATCATTTAATTATTTTGATGTTTAAAATTTGTTTAAAAGAAGTTTATTAAAGTATTTTCAGAATTATTGGGATTTATTTCTGCAAGTGACATCGTAACCTACAGTAAAAAGTTTTCCATTTTGCCTAAATTATGCTCAGGAGAGACAGAGAGAAGAAGTATAGCTTCCCTCTGTCTCAAAGAAATGGTATTAGTTAGATTTCATTTTGTTAGGGGTGTTGGCAGGAACACTTATGAAAATATGAAGTGTTTTTTATTTATATTTCCCAAATATTGATGAACTCAACCCCCTTTACCAACTGTTAACTCTCCTGGTCAACAACTGGCATTTCATAGTTCAAATGATTTCTTGCGTTATTGTTATTAAGCATTAAACAAAGGTAGAACTATTTAATTAATACATTCAATTTAGGAAAATAGACATCCTTCAGGCTCCCTCTCAGGTTCCTGAACTTATTATTGTTAACAAAATCTGTGGCAAGACTTTAGCCTTACTATATATCACTGTTTGTCAACTAATGTGGCACAGCTAGAGCAATCTTTTTTAAATTTGAAGGTTTGTCAAATATAAATGCATCAAATCAATTATCTTCAAAGATTTCAGTAGCTGTAATACATGTCGCCCATGGTTAAAAAAAAGTACTTACCCAAGGAGATGAATACTTTAAACAGTTATATCAGTTTATACTTTAATCAACTAGGGGAGGAGATGCGGTCTGATCAGCTGCTGGCTTGCTGCTGCTGCCGCCCTGCATGATCTGCATGTCGCGCAGCACTTCAAACATTTAAAAGCCTGTACAGCAGCTGTCCTTTTCTCTCACTACCTTGTCTCGCGTGACGTTAAAGTGTCTCTCGCGGGACGTCAAATTGTCTTCCGAGAAGATCACGTATCCTCCTTCCAAGCCTTCCAAGATTTTTTCTTTTATAATAGAGAGATATCATTTTATTGTTTACTATTTTCTATTTGTTTACTGTTTCTCTTTGTTTTCTTAGCTAGCTCTGTAAAAATGTCAAAGTGACTTACAAGTAAAACCTCTGATACACTAATTCTTAAAGGTGTGGGCTGAATGTTTTTTCAAAGCAATTTTGGGTTCAGTAAAAAGCAGGAGAGGAATAAGGGGAAAAAACCTGAAGTTGACAGTGTTAGTGGGAAGTTGAGGGACCATCCTGTCCTGGTCATACCATAAAATAGTATGATATACCACAGTATTCATAATTGTAATAAAGTAATATTAATATCTTTTACTCATGCCATTGGTGCTAGTCTCATTACTGATGGCTGAAATTTTGACAAGGCCTACCTATTTTCATATCTTTTTATCCCAATGTTTTCTTGAAAATGTAGCTATTGGAATGTAGCTATTGAATTAATTTAATTGGAAGCCATTGATGACTTTTATATTTCAAACAGGGGAGGTTGAAATTGGCCCAAAACTGGTAGCCATTATAAAGACTTTAGAACAGGAGTTACATAGTCATTATTTGTGACTGTGTTAATAATGTTCATGGCAGCATTTTTGATTTATTGAAAATTGGTAGCTACTCTAATTAGCACTGCTGTCTTAGATTTACAGGAGACATTATTCAAATCTGAGGACTGATTAATGACTGTATAGAGATGACATGTTTTACCAGCTTCTGCATGGGTTTTATCCATATAGTGCTTTTTGTCTTCCACACTGAAGACTTGAGTTCAGGGTTAATTGACTACTGTTAATTGTCCTACCTGCCATACTGCTGTATGTGTGTTGTAATGGACCGATACCACATCCAGGGTTGGTGCCGGCTTTGTGCCAAATGCTGTTGGCATAGGCTCTTTTCCCTTCACCCATCATCTGTACTCATTTTGAAATTTTGCAAAGAGAGTACTGAAAATAGGTGTATGAAAAAATGTGTGAAACAGCTTGATTTTACAGTACACACTGTTAACAAATCTTCTCTTACTTCAGTTAGAACTTGAAACATTTTGGAGTTTTTTTTTGTGTCAGCTAAAATATACTTCTTTTTTAAGAATTCTAGTCCATTTTTATAAAATGGAGACATCTTGTTACTGTGGCAATATTTGTAAAACCTTCCAAATAGGTTTTAAAATTCATTTTTCATAAATGATTCATATTTTCAGCAAAAAGTTTGATTTTTTGGATTAGATTGCTACAACTGCAATTTCATATCTGTCTATCTGTATGTCTGTCTTTCTTTTTAAATAAGTTCAAATTCTTGAATGTCAGTAGTCCAGATTGTTATTTCTTATAATACATTTTCACTGTTGCCACCCAAACCATTCAGATTTTCATTGGCACAATTCATCATACCCACCTTATTTTGTTTCTTTAAAAAAATGGGTTTGACATGTGTAATGTAGAGTATATATAAGTGTGTTTTAATAACAGACTGCTGGCTTGAGTTCACAAATACAAAAATAAGTATCTTTTGAAAATAATGGGGTGCATGCATATGAGTGTGTGTTGTCTCAAGTTTCAGCCCATTGATTAAGTCAGACCACTTGGAATGTTGATGGATAAATGTGTACTGTCAGAGAAAAATCAAGCAGGCATCTGTTCTTGTTGTTTTTTTTTTTGGTTTTTTTTTAATAAAAGTAGGCATGCCACTATTAAAATTCCTCAGCAGTTCAATAGGTAGCATTTTATGTTTAAAATTAAATAAGTTAATTTTGCCAAACATAACGGGAACTTGAAGTTCTACCAAAAGGGTATTTTCATGTACAATATTACCCTTCACACACCAAAATGTGGTTATTATGTTACTGTCTTGTACTATTTTACCAGCTATACACAAAATATCTTTTAAAAATATCAGGAACATTTTGTTCATGCTTTAAACATTTTTCACCCAAAATAGTTGTCTTTTGAATTTCAAGGTGTATACAATGATATATTATTATTTAGGACAAGCCTGTGACAAGCCATACTTTTTCAATCCTCATCAGTTGCTCATTATTTGAACATTCCTACTTTAATAGTGTAACCCTTTTCTACTGCTCAGATGAACATCTGGACCAGTTCAAGGCTATCTTGTGATTTATTGCAAAACTATGTATGTATTAAAATAAAGCAAAACTTATATTCATGGTTGTATTTTTATTTTTCCTCAAATTACGATAGCCACTGAAAAGGTAAAAGAAGGCTTGAGTGAAATACGTACATTTGTTAAACAGTATAATTTACTGAAAGACAAAAAATATCACACATTGCTTATATTTTGCTATCTGCTAAACAAGAACAAAAGTGAGCCTTTATTTCACCCTTTTAAAAAATAAATGGCACAGACAACAAATCAGAGTTGCATCCATCACTTCTTGACAGCTTGTGTATGTTAACAATTTTTGTCAGTATTTTTATACATTTATCGATTTTACTTGGCTCATGTCTAGTGCATACATTTCTACATGGTTAATTTAGATATAAATGGTTTTCACTTCAACATCTACAAAGATGATGAAAGAAAACTAATTTCCCTAGGTTTTTTCTTGGCCATTTATTTAATATTACCAGTGTGTAATTCTGTGTGATTTTCATACTTGTTAGCTGAGTTCACGTATCAGCATGTTTTACCATTGTAGCCAGGCATTATTTAATGGAGTGCGATGAGTGCCATGTACTGTTGCTGACTTCCATTAATACACTCACTGCACATAGCATATGTACTTTTTTTTTATTTTCAAAGGCTTTAACTGAGATTAAGTAGAATGGAATGGACAGGTTTTCCTCGGATCTGTTAAATGTATTTATTTCACTTGGAGAAGATTTTATTGAAGATATCAGTATGCTGTCCTTTGTTTAACTTTTAATTAAACTTTTAACAAAGCAAAGATTATTTTTAAAGCAAGCATACAGCAAAACAGGTTTCTTGTGAAGAACTACTCCTAATACTAATGTACTTCCACTTAGACTTGTTATTAGAACATTGTCCACACTTTAATGCACAAAATGTGATATCAATCTGGACAAAATGTAATGTATTTTCTTCTAAAAGTTGTCAAGGAGACCATAATAACTTATATACAAAGGATTTAATTGAACTAGACTTGCATTCAAATGTGAGACTCGGTTTTCCCTTATTTTACATACTCTTCAGTATCAGCTTTCGAATGATAAGGTATAGTTATTAAATACATTTTTGAGTGGGTGTTATTAAAAATAAGTGTCAGAAAGCAATTAAAATCTTCACAATCTTGATTAAGCAGAAAGTGTTTAAGTAATAAAGAAAGGGATAGGTGAATAAGGGACTAAAACAGTATATTGTTTTCAGACCTTGAAGGGAAAGTAATTTTTTAATTTTTTAAATATTTCTGCAAGATGAAATCTTTATCCCAGTTCTCTAATAGTAGTAATGACCATGTTTTAGGTCCTTGATTGATGCATCATACAACAAAACAAGCTTTATTTTATGTAGTCACTTTCTGTAATGTAGTATCTGTAGTAATAATAATAAACTGGCCATGTTGTCCTTTTAAGATTATATATATATATATATATATATATATATATATATATATATATATATATATATATATATATATATATATATATATATATATATATATATATATATATATATATATATATATATATATCCATCCATCCATCCATTTTCTAACCCGCTGAATCCGAATAGGGTCACGGGGTCTGCTGCTGGACCTATATACATATATACAGGTATATATATATATATATATAAATAAATTTGTTTTATATATATATATATATATATATATACTGTGTCAGTACTTAAAGCAATGCACTATTGATAGTTTGAAATAAACTATTCAAAATTTTGTGTGAAATACAAGTTACAGATTTGTTTGGACATGGAGCTTTTATACAACAGCATGAAACATTTTATAAGATAATGATAAGTGTTGTATAAATAGTTTTTCTAAACTCAACCTTTTTCCCATTATTTTATTTGTTCCCATAACACAATGAAGAGCCTTAGCTCTGAAATTAAATGGCAGTTCAAAAAAATGAATGGAATGCTCATAAAAGCTAAGCTTTGTGGTCCAGGTCAAGCCACAGTGTATACAACAGTAATAATTTGTTTCTTGTATAGTCCAAAATCACACAAGAAATGATTCAGTGGGCTTTAAAAGGCACTTTATTGACAGCCTCCCAGCCTTGACTCTCTAAGAAAACAAGAAAAAGCTCCCATAAAAACATTGTTGAAAAAAATGGAAGAAATCTTGGGAAGAACAATTCAGAGAGAGACCCCATTCCACTTAGGTTGGGCATACTGTGGGTTTCAAAAAATGGGGTAAATAGAATACACAAAACAGAACACAAGTAGTCACAGAGCTAGATGGCAAATCCATTATTACAACCTCAGAAATACAATACAGTAGTACAGATTACGTTGTTCTTACGCAGTGCTCCTCACCAAGTGCAGGTACCGATTGCCGTGACAAATCTCAAGGCAAAATGCAAGAATCGATTCTTACAGCACTATTGCATACAAGGATACAGATTTGTAAAAATACATCAAAAACAAAGTTGATACTTATTAACATTAATGAAAAACAAAAATATCTGGCCAGTAGTTAATTGCAGAACCACGGCCAGATTTTATTAAAGAAATTGTTTCATCACAATCGTGGTATATTATATATAACCAGTAACGGCACACTGCACGAATACACTTGACTTGAGCATTCATAGTTTTCATTCTTTTAAATAAAACTAAAAATACACATGAATATTATTGTAAATCTATATTATTCACACCATATAAAAACTCTGGCCATGCTAATGTTTGAAAACCAATAATGCTGTTCTGGCCAAAAGCTCATTCAGTTGTGTGACTTCTTCGTTAGGTTTTCCCATGCATCTTTGTCATTTTTTATTTTTCGAACTTAAGTCATTTTGACTCATCAGCTGTTTTACCTTACTCAAGCAGTATCATTCGGAGCACAAGGTTGGAAACAATCATGCACAATGTAGAATATAAAAATAAAGTTACAATTTTGTTTCCAAATACCATCTAATGACTGCATATAAAGAACAGAAAGAATTGGTCTGATCATAATTCTTGAGGTGATGCCATTTGTAAGCACAGACTGGACTTATAAAGCACTACCTTCATTCAGATTTCTATGACTATTACTTATTGCTTAAGGTTTTTAAGGTTACTATTACAAGTCTAATGGCTATAGTGTGCGCAGTCTCTGCAAGCTATCACAATCCAAAAGACTGTTTTTATTATTGTTATCCTGCCTTTTGATTTTTTTTTAATCTTAAATTGTTGTTGTTTTTAAAAGTATAGTCTAATTTGCCTGGGAAGTATATGGAAGAATATGGATAAATCATCTAAAATTAAAAAAATACTGTATTTTTAAGGAGTATAACAGTTGCTACATTTAGAGTATTTACAGTAAATTACATTAGGCAGTTGTCTTTGTTTAATGAATTTGACTGTATTGTGCCTCGCTACAAATTATGTCACATAAAGTTCACATTTCCAAATGATTAAACAGAATACTTTTAAAGTCCAATGAAAAATATAACTCTGATCTCAAGCAAATGTCTTTTAGTTTGAAATAACAGGAGCCTTTTGGGTTCTTGTTGTTGTTAATGTGAAGTTGCCCTGTGGCAGAATCTTAACAGGAGATCAAATGATTCCAAGTTAATTTTCATGTAATACCACTGTGGCAAGGGTGGATGAATCTGAAACCTGTGTCTTTTTATTATTTTTTTTACAAAAATAAAGATGTTAAAACTGAAGTGTGAATTTTATATGGGCATGTATCATCCCAATCTTCTGAAATATGGTTACTTAAGTTTAAAAAATGTAAACAACATTTACTCCTGCTTTAACAAGGTCTGAAATTGTTTTCCATTTTCATGCGTTTTATGAGATCAGACCATCATAAAAGAAAAACTGTCATACCACCCTTACCTTTTAAATTAATTATTTTAATTCTAACATGCAGGAATATATTGGCATACAATAAAAATAATATTTTTGCAGAATATGTGCAGATAATCATGTCTACATGACAAAAACTATGACTGTAGAAGAAACTGAAACATGCATAGAAACTGCAAACATAAGCCTGTTTTGGAGAATGGAAATACAGTACGTCATCAGAATATTTAAAGACATGTTCTGAGATGGTGTATTTTTATATTGTTTTTTTCAAAGCATATACTAACACCTCTTAACTACATCTACAATGTGGTATAAATTCTAAGATTCTGTTTTGGTTGCAGTAATCAAGCAATAGGATAAGTGTAAATGTTTAGCCAAGTCCATTAATTTACATATTCATAAGAATCCTTCCTTGTGAGATATTTTCAAAGGCATTGATTTTGAGGTCTGTTACTAATAGCATGTATCTTTAATTGATTACACTTCTACACAGCAAAAAGTGTAATTGTGCATTTATATAGGATTTTCAAAAATGCAAGTTCCACACTAACAGGCATGCATTATGAAAGATCATAGCAAGAGCAACATCTTATTCATCAGAGTGTGCCTGCAAAAGTCAAGGATAGAGAACATTTAAATTAAGTAAATATATATGTTAAAGTAAGTGTTGTTTCTTGTTTGTATTAGGTTGAAAGTGTGAAAAATGTACAGGGGCATCTTAAAAACTACAGTTGCTTGTGTAAGGTACAAACTGAATAAAGTGTAACTTTGTAAAATTTAATCTAACATGGTTACTGATCCCACGTTGAATTTTTCCTCCTTCCCATGAGGGATTGCAGTTCTATTTTCAGCCTAGCCACCTGGTTATTGGAATTTATCTTCAAAGATAAGATCGATCTCATTCTCTGGGTACCAGTCAGAAGCTAATTGAAAAGAACCACTGCATTTATTTAAAGATTAACTTATTACTGTAATTGCAATGTACATAATTTGTTGACATCTCATTTTAAATGTTACGTGGGGCAGATATCACTGAAAAGATGCTTCAATGTGTAACCACTGTTATATGACAATCCTTTTTCAGATATGGTGTGAAAATGAAGATGATGTTATTGAATTTAAAATCATTTGGTTAAAGAGGAAATTTTGAGAAGATATTAGAACGACTTAGCAATTGGCTGTCCAAATGACCTTGATGACGTCTTGGTCTCCTCTGTTTTGTTAAGAATGTTCTAAGATTTCTTTTTTTGTTAATACTGATACATAAACATTCATAACTTGGTTGGCTTATAATAAATATACCAGACTTTGAAAACTAGCAGTGAAACTGTAAACTATCCAGGGGGAAACTCCATGTAGAGTTTCCCAATACAGTTAAGGGACAAGTGGAGCAAGATATGACCAAAGATTTTCTTTTAAATTTTATTGAAATCACACAACATTCAATACAAACAGGTCAATTTTACAAAAATAGAATCGAAAACAAATCAACCCCCACCCCAGTAGATATGACCAAACTTTAAATACAGTTTACCTTACGCACATTTTATTTTTATGACAGACTGCACGAATGTGCTTCTGTTGTGGTGGAGGTACTGATCTAACATGGCAGACAACAAAATAGGGAAAACAAAAAAACATGGACACTGTAAAAGCAGAAGAGAATGTACACATTATGTTTGGCAATATAAAATCCTGCATTAAATATTTTTTTTTTTGATCTCCCCAAAGTGGCTCAATGATATTGAGGTCAGGAGACTGTGATGGCCAGTATAACACCTTTTCTCTGCTGAAACCACCGAAGGGTCAAATTGGCCTTGTGTTTTGGATCATTGTCATGTTAAAAGATCCAAATGCATCCTATACATAGCTTCTGGACTGTTGAATGCAAGTTGTTCTCCAATATTTTTTGGTGAGATGCTACATTCGTCTTGCCATCAGTTTACACTAAGTTACCCCCAGAACATCAGAGATCCACCTCCATGCTTCACAGTAAAAACAGTGTAGCTTTCATCATGAGTCGTCTTGTGTATCGTTGTGATGATAAAGTTCAATTTTGGTCTCATTACTCCAAAGGACTTTGTTCCAGATGTTTTCAGGTTTGTCTAGATGCTGTTTGGCATATTGTAAGCTGACTGTTTTGTGGCATTGACACAGTAAACGCTTTTTTCTTGCAACATGAACAAAAATGGGCTGCATGGTCAAGTATCTCCTGGCTTGTGGGTTTTTCTTGGCATCTTGACAATTGGTCCTGGCAGTTGTGGCTGAAATCTGAACCTGAGATTGAACACTACTGACAGGCATTTTCAGAGAGCTAGATATCTTTTTATACAGTAATCCCTCGCTATATCAAGCGCTTCGACTTTCGCGGCTTCACTCTATCAGGCGTTTTTTTATATGTAAGCATATCTAAATATATAATGCAGATTTTTCGCTGCTTCGCGGGTTCTGCGGACAATGGGTCTTTTTACTTCCTGTACATGCTTCCTTAGTTGGCTTGCCCAGTTCATTTCATACAAAGGATGCTATTGGCAGATGGCTGAGAATCTAACCAATCAGAGCATGCAGTTAAGTTCCTGTCGCTGATTAGCTCAGCGACGGAGCGCCGAATTCGATTCCGCGGTGTTAACCAGGAAGTCTCGTCTTGCTCATTCAGCATCAACTTGTTTCGCTGTGTAAAGAGTTAACTTTTGTGCTCTTTTGTGTTTATCTTTGTGCATAGTCAAGCCCTTCATTATGGCATCAAAACGATCTGCTCCTGCTACTGCTTCAGGGGCTGTGCCCAAGCGTCAACGGAAGATGTTAATGATTGCCGGAAAGGTAAAAGTTTTGAATATGCTGAAGGAAGGGAAAAGCTACACAGCTGTAGGACGCCATTATGGTATCAATGAGGCTACGAGTCTTTTTATTTAAAAAGTAGGAAAGGAATATAAGATCTCCAGCCGCAGTGTCCTTTTAACCAGGGTGCAAAATGAGTTGTAAGTGGATGTAATAAGGCAGTAGTCGGGATGGAATCTGCTTTAGGGATTTGGATTGAAGAATGCTGGAAGAAGAACAATGGCGGTGCTACACAGTCGCCTGAAGAGGCTCCTATAGAAGAGTTGTAATGCTCTCCTTTGTTGTGCAGTAAAACTAAACTCATCGTTATCGGACAATTCATCATGTCATTGTTGGTGAGTAACCATAATTAATTTTCTACTTACATTACTTAGTACATGTACGTACATTTAATGTCACTGTACACACATTTACTCTATAGAATTTTTCTTGCATTGTACGTATTTATTGCTGGTGGCCTGTCTATCATAATGGCTGTAACATATGTGATATCGGAGACGCTCGATATCTTTAAAATAATATTTAGGTTTTACTGTATATAAACAGTGTGTTTATATACATAATTTCAATGAATCTTACTTAATATCTAAGAGAATACAAAAGGTTTATGCTGTATAACTGTGCGGGAAATATTTAAAAACGGTGTGGGAGAGTTTATAAGGGCTTAAAATATATAAAAATAAATATACAAACATATGGTTTCTACTTCGCGGATTTTCACCTATCGCGGGGGGTTCTGGAACCGAGATCGAAGAGGGATTACTGTATTCTTTTTCTGATTTATACAATTCAACAACCTTTTCTTGCAGGACCTTTGACAGTTCTTTTGCTTTCCCCATGGCTCTGTGTCTTGCAAAGTCAGTGCAGCATTACCTGAATTTAAATGGACTATTTATACACAGACACTGCTTGCTTGTGTGCGTGTGTGCGTGCATATATAAAATAGAAATATATATATATATACTGTGTATATATATACTGCTGCGGTGGGTTGGCACCCTGCCCAGGATTGGTTCCTGCCTTGTGCCCTGTGTTGGCTGGGATTGGCTCCAGCGGACCCGTGACCCTGTATTCGGATTCAGCGGGTTGGAAAATGGATGGATGGATATATATACTGTGTATATATATATATATATATATATATATATACTAGTAGAATACCAGGCTTCGCGAGAAGTAGTGTGTTAAAGTAAAGTTATGAAAAAGAAAAGCAAACATTTTAAAAATAACGTAAGATGATTGTTAATGTAATTATTTTGTCATTGATATGGGTGTTGTTGTCATATCTATATATTTATATATATCTGTGTATATATATATATATATCTGTGTATATATATATATATATATATATATATATATATATATATATATATATATATATATATATATATATATATATATATATATATATATATATATATATATATATATATATATAGCAAAATACCCAATTGATTGCGTGAGAAGTAAAAAGAAAAGGAAACATTTTAATAATAACGTAACATGATTGACAATGTAATTGTTTTGTCATTGTCATGAGTGTTGCTGGCATATATATATATATATACACAGACACATATATAAACATATATATGTATATATATATATATATATATATATATATATATATACACTAGTAGAATACCAAGCCATGTGGAGAAGTAGTGTGTTAAAGAAGTTATGAAAAGAAAAGCAAACATTTTAAAAATAACGTAAGATGATTGTTAATGTAATTGTTTTGTCATTGATATGAGTGTTGCTGGCATATATATATATATATATATATATATATATATATATATATATATATATTCACAGTTATATATATACACACACACACACATATATATATATATATATATATATATACACACACATATATACATACTGTATATACAACATATACATATCTACATATATACTGTATATACACATATATATACAAATCTACATATATATATATATATAGGGTGGGACTCGATTAAAAAATTAATCCAATTAATTAGAGGCTGTGTAAGAATTAATCTTGATTAATCGTATGTAATCGCATACACGTAATTTGCCCCAAATCGCAAATGTTTTTTTTTATTTAAAACGGTTTTAGTGGGCTTACAGAATCAAATAATAGACATGGACATGAATATTGTAAACTGAAGCTGTTTTAATTTCTGAAAAAAAAGCCTTTAAACTGCATTTGAATTCAAAACAGAAACAAAAATATCATCCCTGGTTAAAATTGG
Source organism: Polypterus senegalus (assembly GCF_016835505.1). Lineage (NCBI taxonomy): Eukaryota > Metazoa > Chordata > Cladistia > Polypteriformes > Polypteridae > Polypterus > Polypterus senegalus. The sequence goes on from NC_053155.1 coordinate 129,293,392, forward strand.
GCAGACTTAAAAATAAAGTGGTAGTTTAAGTACTTTAAGTACATTTTCAGAATAGTATTGTCTTTAAATAATAATAACCAAAATTTCACCATAAAGTGCAGTTTTTCTTCTTAAAAAATAAGTCAGAAACATAAAAGGTAATTTGACCAGCTTACTCTTTAAACTCTGAGTAACATTAGCCAAAATTATTTTGTACATTAGGCTAAAACAGTGTGATCATTGAACATTTTGTAATTAGATGTATTTAGAATTACTAACGGTCACGGAAGTCCAATGATCCCCAGTAAGAGCCACAAAGTCCGCTTTCTGTAATGCATCTAATTTTGCTTGCTTTTCAGTGTGCACAAAACCATGCTTTTATCAAGGCTTCGCACGGGAAGTCGAAATGATCAGTCGTAGGAACGCGCTTTATTCCGACTCTAACATTTTTGTAGCTGTGATGTGTGCATCAGTGTAATGGATGTACCAGGAAATCATGCATTGACAAAAGTTCCCGCTTGCTTGGAATTGAAAGTGTGATTAAATGCGCTATTTTTAACGCGCTTATGGAGTACATGCATCGAAGCTTCTCAGCTGTGCTTGTGCTAAGAAAGGGAAAATTTTAAAAATAGCGTAACATGATTCTGCGCTAACCTAATATTTTTCATACGCCCCAAACCAAGGAGATGCGAAGGTAAAATGAATCGGTAGCAGCTGCACATAGTCAGTACATCCCTCTCGAATCGAACCTCAATGTCGCTAGAGGCTTAAGACTCTACAATTAGCCACAGCGTGTGGCTTGTCTATGCTAAAGTATATATTGTAGATCGGGTATATATATACATTTATATATATACCCGTGTATCGC